>NC_091284.1:578851614-579154114 GCF_032444005.1 Ranitomeya imitator | reverse complement strand
ATACTACGTAGCTGGGCAATATACTACGTGGGCTGTGCAATATACTACGTAACCGGGCAATATACTATGTGGCTGGGCAATATACTACGTCACTGGGCAATATACTACATAACTGGGCAATATACTACGTAACTGGGCAATATACTACGTGGCTGGGCAATATACTATGTCGCTGGGCAATATACTACGTAGCTGGGCAATATACTATGTAGCTGGGCAATATACTATGTGGCTGGGCAATATCCTACGTAGCTCTGTGTTGTATACTACATCGCTGTGCAATATACTACGTGGCTACGTAATATACTACATGGCTGGGCAATATACTACGTCACTGGGCAATATACTACGTGGCTGGCCAATTACTGAGCATCATTTCCGTTTCTTGAGGCATTTCCACTGAAGTTGGATCAGCCTGCAACTTCATTTTCCACTTTGATTTTGAGCATCATTGTGATTTACGCTGATAATTTTTAGGTTTTATTGTTCTCAACACATTCCACTATGTAATGAATACAGATTTACAACTGGAATATTTCATTTAGTGATATCTAGGATGTGGGATTTTAGTGTTCACTTTATTTTTTGGAGCAGTGTATATTGCTGACCCATTGTCCATGAGATAAGACACTATTATGCACTCAGTATGCAGTAGTAATTCACTGAACTATAACGAAGCTATAAATTACCTCAAAATCTCTCCGCTTTTCATAAATGGGAATAATGAGTTTGTAAATATCTGCAATCAGCTCATAACGCTCTGCTTTCCACAGGCCATCAGCACATTGCTCAAGAAGCTCCATTAAAACATCCTGCAAGAAAAGTAGACATATTACTCATTTACATATGATTTTAACCTCTTAATGACCATCAATATGTCTTGTTACTGATCTGCAATATACGACACTAGCATTCCCCGACAAGTGACAATCCTGCAGCTATTAGCTGCACACTATAGCTGAAATCTTGCTGAATCAGCCACAGTGTTGGTACCAACCATGGCCATTTAACCCCTTAGATACTGCTGTCAATAGTGACTGCAGCATGTAAATGGTTAACAGAATGCGGAAGCTTCTTTTTTAACTTCATTTGCACCCTGAGATATTGATTGTATGGTCCAGATGTTTGCAATGTCAGTTCATGCTCAAATAACAGCCTTAGAGTCTGCTGCCTATAGTGATATGTTCAGAAGTTATCAAAATTTTGGTCGTAAAAATAAAGTTTTTCATTCTTGTCATGTCACTTTGTATTAATTCCTGAAAAGCACCTCAAGGGTTAATAAACTACCTGAAAGCAATTTTGAGTACTTTGAAGGGTGTGGTTTTTAAAATGGTATCACTTTTGGGGATTTCCAATATATAAGACCTCCAAAGTCACTTCAGAACTGAGCAGGTCCCTATAACAATAAGTTTTGTAAATTTCCTTAAAAAAATGACTGCTACATTTTTAAAGGGTATCTGTCACCTAATTTTTCGCATATAAGCTGTGGCCACCGCCATTAGGGGCTTATCTACAACATTTTGAAATACTGTAGATAAGCCCCCAATGTAACTTGAAAGATAAGAAAAACAAGTTAGATTATACTCACCCAGGGGCGGTCTGGTGTGGTCCGGGTCCGATGGGCGTCGCAGGTCCGGCGCCTCCCATCTTCATGCGATGACGTCCTCTTCCTTGCTTTTGTCGCGGCTCCGGCGCAGATGTACTGATTTACCCTGTTGAGGGCAGAGCAAAGTACTGCAGTGTGGAGGTGTCGAGTAAGGTCAAGGAGGCCCGGCGCCTGCAGTACTTTACGCTGTCCTCAACAGGGCAAATCAGTATGTCTGCGAAGGAGCCGCAACAGAAGCAAGGAAGAGGACGTCATCACATGAAGATGGGAGGCGCCGGAACTGGACCTGTGACGCTCATCAGACCCAAACTGAACCGGGACCGCCCCTGGGTGAGTATAATCTAACTTTTTTTTCTTATCTTTCAGGTTACATCGGTGGCTTATCTACAGCATTACAGAGTGCTGTAGATAAGCCCCTAATGGCGGTGGCCGCAGTTTATAGCGGCAAAATGAGTTGACAGATTCCCTTTAAACTTTGTAAAATACTAACAACATAACACAACATAATTTTGCAAATGGTGTTGATGTAAAACAGGCATGAGGGAAAGAAATGTTATATATTAACCCCTTTACCCCCAAGAGTGGTTTGCACGTTAATGACCAGGCCAATTTTTACAATTCTGACCACTGTCCCTTTATGAGGTTATAACTCTGGAACACTTCAACGGATCCCCGTGATTCTGACACTGTTTTCTCGTGACATATTGTACTTCATGATATTGGTAAAATTTCTTTGATATTACCTGCGTTTATTTGTGAAAAAAATGGAAATTTGGCGAAAATTTTGAAAATTTAGCAATTTTCCAACTTTGAATTTTTATGCCATTATATCACAGAGATATGTCACACAAAATACTTAATAAGTAACATTTCCCACATGTTTACTTTACATCAGCACAATTTTGGAACCAAAATTTTTTTTGTTAGGGAGTTATAAGGGTTAAAAGTTGACCACCAATTTCTCATTTTTACAACACCATTTTTTTTTTTAGGGACCACATCTCATTTGAAGTCATTTTGAGGGGTCTATATGATAGAAAATACCCAAGTGTGACACCATTCTAAAAACTGCACCCCTCAAGGTGCTCAAAACCACATTTAAGAAGTTTATTAACCCTTCAGGTGTTTCACAGGAATTTTTGGAATGTTTAAATAAAAATTAACATTTAACTTTTTTTCACAAAAAATTTACTTCAGCTCCAATTTGTTTTATTTGACCAAGGGTAACAGGAGAAAATAGACCCCAAAAGTTGTTGTACAATTTGTCCTGAGTATGCTGATACCCCATATGTGGGGGTAAACAACTGTTTGGGCGCATGACAGAGCTCAGAAGCGAAGGAGCGCCATTTGACTTTTCAATGCAAAATTGACTGGAATTGAGATGGGACGCCATGTTGGGTTTGGAGAGCCCCTGAGGTGCCTAAACATTGAAACCCCCAACAAGTGACACCATTTTGGAAAGTAGACCCCCTAAGAAACTTCTCTAGATGTGTGGTGAGCACTTTGACCCATTAAGTGATTCACAGAAGTTTATAATGCAGAGCCGTAAAAATAAAAAATCATATTTTTTCACAAAAATTATCTTTTTGCCCCCAATTTTTGATTTTCCCAAGGGTGAGAGAAGAAATTGGACCCCAAAAGTTGTTGTCCAATTTGTCCTGAGTACCCTGATACCCCATATGTAGGGGGGAACCACCGTTGGAGCGCATGGCAGAGCTCGGAAGGGAAGGAGCGTCATTTGGAATGCAGACTTAGATGGATTGGTCTGCATGCGTCACATTGCGTTTGCAGAGCCCCTAATGTACCTAAACAATAGAAACCCCCCCACAAGTGACAGCATTTTGGAAAGTAACCCCCCTAAGGAACTCATCTAGATGTGTTGTGAGAGGTTTGAACCCCCAAGTGTTTCACTACAGTTTATAATGCAGAGCCGTGCAAATAAGAAATCTTTTTTTTCCCCACAAAAATTATTTTTTAGCCCCCAGTTTTGTATTTTCCCAAGGGTAACAGGAGAAATTGGACCCCAAAAGTTGTTGTCCAATTTGTCCTGAGTACGCTGATACCCCATATGTGGGAGGGAACCACCGTTTGGGCGCATGGAAGGGCTCGGAAGGGAAGGAGCACCATTTGGAATGCAGACTTAGATGGAATGGTCTGCAGGCGTCACATTGCGTTTGCAGAGCCCCTAATGTACCTAAACAGTAGAAACCCCCCCCAAGTGACCCCATATTGGAAACTAGACCCGCCAAGGAACTTATCTAGATGTGTTGTGAGAACTTTGAACCCCCAAGTGTTTCACTACAGTTTATAACGCAGAGCCGTGAAAATAAAAAATCTTTTTTTTCCCACAAAAATTATTTTTTAGCCCCCAGTTTTGTATTTTCCCAAGGGTAACAGGAAAAATTAGACCCCAATAGTTGTTGTCCAATTTGTCCTGAGTACGCTGATACCCCATATGTGGGGGTAAACCCCTGTTTGGGCACATGGGAGAGCTTGGAAGGGAAGGAGCACTGTTTTACTTTTTCAACGCAGAATTGGCTGGAATTGAGATCGGATGCTATGTCGCGTTTGGAGAGCCCCTGATGTGCCTAAACAGTGGAAACCCCCCAATTATAACTGAAACCCTAATCCAAACACACCCTTAACCCTAATCTCAACGGTAACCCTAAACACACCCCTAACCCTGACACACCCCTAACCCTAATCCCAGCCGTAAATGTAATCCAAACCCCAACCCTAACTTTAGCCCCAACCCTAACTGTAGCCTTAACCCAAGCCATAACCCTAACCCTAGCCCTAACCCTAATGGGAAAATGGAAATAAATACATTTTTAAAATTTTTCCCTAACTAAGGGGGTGATGAAGGGGGTTTGATTTACTTTTATAGCGTTTTTTTAGAGGATTTTTATGATTGGCAGCCGTCACACACTGAAAGTCGCTTTTTATTGCAAAAAATATTTTTTGCGTTACCACATTTTGAGAGCTATAATTTTTCCATATCTGGGTCCACAGAGTCATGTGAGGTCTTGTTTTTTGCGGGACAAGTTGACGTTTTTATTGGTAACATTTTCGGGCACGTGACACTTTTTGATCGCTTTTTATTCCGATTTTTGTGAGGCAGAATGACCAAAAACCAGCTATTCATGAATTTCTTTTGGGGGAGGCGTTTATACCGTTCCGCGTTTGGTAAAATTTATAAAGCAGTTTTAGTCTCCGGGTGAGTACGATTACAGCGATACCTCATTTATATCATTTTTTTATGTTTTGGCGCTTTTATACGATAAAAACTATTTTATAGAAAAAATAATTATTTTTGCATTGCTTTATTCTGAGGACTATAAGTTATTTATTTTTTCGCTGATGATGCTGTATAGCGGCTCGTTTTTTGGGGGACAAAATGACATTTTCAGCGGTACCATGGTTATTTATATCTATTTTTGATCGAGTGTTATTCCACTTTTTGTTCGGCGGTATGAGAATAAAGCGTTGTTTTTTGCCTGAAGGGGTTAACTAGTGAGGCTACGTTCACACTAGCGTTGCGCCGCCCTGCGTCGGCGACGCAACGCGCGACGCACGAAAAACGCGCACAAACGCACGCAAAAACGCGCGCGTTTTGCGACGCATGCGTCGTTTTTTGACGAGAATCGGACGCACAGAAAATGCAACTTGTCAAAAAACGCCACCTAAAAAACGCACGCGTCCCCTATGTTAAACATAGGGGCGCGTCGCCGCTGCATCGCCGGCGCAACAGCGACGCACATTGGCGGAACGCCAATGTGAACGTAGCCTTATATAGTTTTATAGGTGGGGTCGTTACGGACGCGACGATACTAAATATGTGTACTTTTATTGTTTTTTTTTTTAAATTTAGATAAAGAAATGTATTTATAGGAACAATATATATTTTTTGGGGGAGAATTTTTTTTAAATTTTTTTTTACACATGTGAATATTTTCTTTTTTTACACTATAACATTGCCCCGGGGATGGGGCGGGGGGGTGGGGGGCATCATGTTATAGTGTAAGATCGCTGATCTGACACTTTGCTGTGCACTGTGTCAGATCAGCGATCTGACGTGCACTTCTCTAGGCTTCCCGGCGCCTGCTCTGAGCAGGCGCAGTGAAGACACCTCTCTGCAGGACCCGGATGCCGTGGCCATCTTGGATCAGGGCCTGCTGCAGGGAGGAGGAGGTAAGAGACCCTCGCAGCAACGCGATCACATCGTGTTGCTCTGGGGGTGTCAGGGAAGCCAGAAGAGTGTCCCCTCCCTGCGCGATGCTTCCCTATAACGCCGGAACACCGCAATCATGTTTGATCGCGGTGTGCCGGGGGGGACCGTGACCGCTCCTGGCACTTAGTGCCAGATGTCAGCTGCGATAGTCAGCTGACACCCGGCCGCGATCCCCCCGTGAGCGCAGTCAATCGCGCTGGACGTACTATTCCGTCCTTGGGTATTAGGGCCCACCCCACATGGACGGAATAGTACGTCCAATGTCAGAAAGGGGTTAATGTTTTTGTGTGGTATGATCATTTGAAATTTGCTAACTTTTTAAAATTTTTGTCAAATTTCTGATATTTATATAGAAAAACACAAAATATATCAACCTAAATTTACCATTATCATACAGTATATAAAAACATTCTCAAAATCTATGTGATATGTTGAAGCATTCCAGAGTTATTACTACAAAAAGTGACACGTCAGATTTTTTTTAAAAAAGGCCTGTCACTAAGGGGCTTAAAGACGTTGTGAAGGATAGTTTGTGGATTAAGTCCGCGCTGCCACAATAATACAGATTCAAATGTAATGTCTTTGTGGTGTGTATCCTGATGAAGAGGTCAGATAGACCGAATAAACCACCAGAGCTTTTCATTACATTTGAATCTGTATTATTGTGGCAGCGCGGACTTAATCCACAAACTATCCTGCACAACGTCTCTGAGAAGGTCGTGTGGGCGGCCCGTGGATCTGCAGCAGCCGATACGCACATGCTTTTGCCTTACACCATCAGGTGAGCAGCTCCCTGTTAAAAAACTGCACTTAATCTGAGGATTAGACCCTATATGCGCTTTTTGTCTCCCTAATCTACTACTAAGGGGCTAAAGTAATAATACCTGTCAACTATGTCATGAAAAATAATTGCCTCCAGGAAGAACTAAATAAAGGGCACTAGGTCATGTCAGGATGCAACACTGCATTTGGAATAGTAATGTAAGGAACAAGGCGCTCGCCAATCGCTGAGGGCTTTGTGGGTTGGACCACACCTATCACTCGATGGTTGACTATGGCAATGATAAAGGAAAGATCTAACTGGACTAGCTTAAATGGAACATGTGTCATGAAAATGCAGTCCAATCTGCAGACACAATGTTATAGTGCAGGCGGCATTGATTAGATTGATATATAGTTTTGTTGGTAAATATTCATTATAACCTGTGTTTTAACCATTTAAGCCTCTGCTCTTTCTGGTATTTCAGTCCATGGATGGTCATATCAGTGACAGCTTTCTCTGTGTACAGGTGCTTCTCACAAAATTAGAATATCAAAAAGTTAATTTATTTCAGTTCTTCAATACAAAAAGTGAAATTCAGATTATATACAGTCATTACAAACAGAGTTATCCATTTCAAGTGTTTATTTCTGTTAATGTTGATGATTATGGCTTGCAGCCAACGAAAACCCAAAAGTAATTATCTCAGTAAATTAGAATAATTAACAAAAAACACCTGCAAAGGCTTCCTATGCGTTTAAACAGGTCTCTTAGTCTGTTTCAGTAGGCTCCACAATCATGGGGAAGACTGCTGACTTGACAGATGTCCAGTGTCCAGAAGGCAGTCATTGATACACTCCACAAGGAGGGTAAGCCACAAAGTTCATGGCTAAAGAAGCTGGCTGTTCTCAGAGTTCTGTATTCAAGCATATTAATGGAAAGGTGAATGGAAGGAATAAGCGTGGTAGAAAAAGGTGCACAAGCAACCAAGATAACCACAGCTTTGAAAGGATTGTTAAGAAAAGGCCATTCAAAAATTTGGGGAAGATTCATAAGAAGTGGACTACTTCTGGAGTCATTGCTTCAAGTGTCACATTCCTTGTGTCAAGCCACTCATGACCAATAGACAACATCAGAAGAGTCTTACCTGGATCAAAGAGAAAAAGAACTGGACTGTTGCTAAGTGGTCCAAGGTGTTATCAGATGAAAGTGAATTTTGCATTTAATTTGGAAATCAAGGTCGCAGAGTCTGGTGGAAGAGTGGAGAGGCACACAATCCAAGCTGCTTGAGGTCTACTGTGAAGGTTCCACAATCAATGATGGTTTGGAGAGACATGTCATCTGCTGGTGTAGGTCTCATGGCTTTTATCAAGACCAAAGTCAGTGCAGCCATCTACCATGAAATTTTACAGCACTTCATGCTTCCCTCTGCCCACAAAGTTTGTGGAGATGGAAATTTCATTCTCCAGTAGGACTTGGCACCTGTCCACGCTGCCAAAAGTATTAATACCTGGTTTAAACGCAACAGTATCACTGTGCTTGATTGGCCAGCAAACTCGCCTGACCTTAACTCCCCAGAGAATCTGTAGGGTATGGTCAAGGGGAAGATAAGAGACCCCAGACCCAACAATACAGACAAACTGAAGGCTGCTATCAAAGCAACCTGGGCTTCCATAGCACCTCAGCAGTGCCATAGGCTGATCGCCTCCATGCAACGCTGCATTGATGCAGTTACTGATGCAAATGGAGCCCAGACCAATTATTGAATGCATTTACTGAACATACATTTCAGTAGGCCAACATTTCAGATTTTAAAATCATTTTTTAAGCTGGTGTTCTAAAGTATTCTGATTTACTGGGATAATGACTTTTGGGTTTTCATTAGCTGTAAGCCATAGTCATCAACATTAACAGAAATAAACACTTGAAATAGACTCTGTTTGTACTGAAAAACTGAAATAAATGATCTTTTTGATGATATTCTAATTTTATGAAAAGCACCTGTAAGTGTGCACAGGGAGATAGCTGTCAATCACTGATGGGACCGCCCACTGGACTGAAAATCCCCGAAAGAGCAGGGGTTTCCTGTAAAATAAAATACTAAGGGCACAGACCCTCAAAAAACATAAGCCAACAATGAAACTATGACATTGTTACATAGTACGGTTCCTGCTAAACTAAAAACAATTTAATATATTGTATTTGCTCAGGACTGACAAGTACTACAGGAAATGCCAAGGAGTAAGTGTTGAAAATGTTGAAATTGTTCACCAAATTAGTCATTTTCTTTATTATCCTACCATATTTTTAATCAAACACTTAATATCTGGATGACCTATGATATGTGTTAAACATTTGCTAAATTATGTCCTTGTGATTAAAGGTTATGTGCAAATCCTGCAAAAATGAGTCTCTACTGCACCATCTGCTGATAAAAATACCCATACAAAGCAGAAATAATTATCCTGAAAATGATTATAGGAAACAATACGTTCCAGGAGAAAATAAAAGTGTGAATTTCCATCCAAATCACGCCTCCATAACATCCAAGCTTCCAGAGCAATGACAAGATTACAGTAGGGGAATTCTCAGATGTTATGAAACATTTTAGCATGTATGTATGGTTTATGTGTTTGCTGTACGAGCCATCATTGTCCAGTTTGGTGTATCGCACTGGTTTCTCTTGAGTTTGCATTACCAAAGCTTCTAATTTGATCCTGCCACTTCTGGTTTGTCAGTTTTCTTGTATACTATATGTGTGTATTTTTTATTGCTTAATCAAATACCAAATGTAATGCAAGACTTTATATTTCTTTGAATAACCCTAATTTTCTCTGTGTTAATTGCAAAAAGCTCTGAATAGATTGGAATATCAATGCATCTATGATGATACCGTATATCTTTGTGGAAATTAAATACATGAGCAGAAATGATATGTAACATCCAATTCACATATATAAGCATACCTCATTAAAATGGACATCCTGCATCCCCACATCTTCCATCATAGAAGCTTCCTCATCAATATTTGGAGTGATCACTCTAAACGTTGAGCAGCCCTGTCTGAACATTCCTGGGAAAACCAAAGATTAGCACGATATGTTGGATCAAATTATTCATATAAAATATAACAAGTTGGTCAACGGTCCTAGCCTAATACAGTAATTCAAAACAGTTCTTCTAAATTGGACAACTCTTTTACAAGGGATTTTCAAGTTTTTACAGCCCATTTTCATACACCTATTAGACAATATATCGGGAGCTGCCTGTTCCAGATCCTCAACTCCCGGCCAAAGTCGAAAAGGACCTGTCACCAGTTCAGAAATGGACAGTTTTTTGCTTTTGTTTTATTCCCGCTACTTCCTCGAGTATACCGGTCTTTGTTTTTTCTAAAATCTGCAATACGGCTCTCGAAATATGGAGATTTTGACAGTTTTTATGGTCTTTACCAAGAGGGTTATGCAAAGTAGTCTAAAGATGCTCCCAGAGAATCTAGTGAGCCACACTCCCATGGTAAAGGCCAAAAAAATCAGCACTAAATAAACAGTCGCATGTCTCTGCAATACCAAGACAAGTAAAGAAGACAAAACCTAAAAACGGCCTATGTGAGCAGGGGAAATACAAGAAAAGCAAACACACAACACTTGAATGGTGACAGGTTATCTTTAACATTACACTCTCAACATCAGTTAGGTATGTTCTGTGTGTGTAGTAAAATACTTACCAGTCGCTGTCTCCAGGGCCCCTTGGCTTCTCTCCTGGACCACATGGCAGCAGCTGAGACTAGTCGCATCACTCCAGTGTTTGCCATATGGACCGGAAGTCACTTCTCAGTGTGAGTCTATGAGACTCAGGGCAACGCTCTCATAGACTTACATTAAGAGAAAAAAAAATTGGTAGGCTGCAATTTCCAGCCAGTCAGAGCAGCCATCACAAGATGGCAGCAAGGGAGCAAAGCAAACCTGTAAACCGCAGATGACAGCAATTGTTAAGTATTTTACTACATAGAAGAAACATACATTACTGGGCCTAACCGGTGGTGAAATAAAAAAAAAACACCAGAATGTGACTTTATAGTGGTTAAAATGATCATCTCAAGCAGTCTGGAGGACTCGATCTCTAGAATCACTATGTGGTGCTTTATTTCTCACGTGGTGGCACTGCAGGGGAGCTGAACACTTACTGCCTGACTTTCCATATATAACAGCTAAATGTTGGATTGTCCAAGCTGATATCCCCTTGAAGTACAGTGAGACTTTTTCACTGCAGCATTTAGAAGGAACTTTTGGTATTCTAACTTTCTTTTATAGTACTGTAACTACATGAGATATTTACAATGATGCATGTGTTGCAACTTCCATCCACCTAATAGAATTTATCATTATCATAGCTTATGCAATGTGCAGACACCAGGCGTGTAAAGTAAAAATATCCCATAGCTTGTCAATGGGAGAAGGATACTTCTTTGGGTTGTCAATGGGAAAGGGTTATTTTGACGCCCTGTCTATGGGAGAGGATTACTTCTATATGTTGTCTCTTGAAAACAGAGTATAAAAGTAACAATGGAAATGTGTTAATATAACATTTCTTACTATTATATACAATAGACCATGACACGATTAGAAAAGGTATGCCAATAGGAAGGAGGTGGTGCTAAACTGATGACTGGCCATGTTAGAAATTATGTACAAAGAGTGAAATTTGTGTACCGCCTTCTGTAATTTATTACCAAACCTTTATATTGTTATTGGTGTTGACTGGATGAAGTCCAAATGATAAATGCACAGAGATAAGATAGAAGGGCTCATATGACTGATACTGCACTCACCTTTCCTCATGAGATATTCAGCCACCAGAGCAGCCACGTGTACATAGCACATTGCAGCCTGCGGGACAAGATATTACACACTTAGAGTACGGAACACAGAACTAAAGGAACCAATAAAACACTACACAGTATGTATGTACCAGTCTTTCATCCATAGGCAAAACAAAGGTAAATGATCACAGTGACCAGTGCCAGAGCCATGCTCGGATATTGTACCATAACTGATACCTACATAGGGAAATTACAACTCATTTACTTACGACAAAAAAAAAGAACAAAGGTTTTCTTCCACAATTAAAGGTGTTGTCACAACTGGGACATTTATAGCATATTAATAGGAAATATAATAGATGTCTGATAGATGCAAAAGTCAAGGACCCACATATATCTCGAGAACAGGGCTCCGATTCATGCTCTCATAAGAATGAAGTCTAGAGAATAACACGGAGCCGTGTACAGTGGGTACGGAAAGTTTTCAAACCCCCTTAAATTTTTCACTCTGTTTCATTGCAGCCATTCGGTAAATTCAAAAAAGTTAATTTTTTTTGTCATTAATGTACACTCTGCACCCCATCTTGACTGAAAAAAACAGAAATGTAGAAATTTTTGCAAATGTATTAAAAAAGAAAAACTGAAATATCACATGGTCATAAGTATTCAGCCATTTGCTCAGTATTGAGTAGATGCACACCTTTGAGCTAGTACAGCCATGAGTCTTCTTGGAAATGATGCAACAAGTTTTTCACACCTGGATTTGGGGATCCTCTGCCATTCTTCCTTGTAGATCCTCTCCAGTTCCCTCAGGTTGGATGGTGAATGTTGGTGGACAGCCATTTTCAGGTTTCTCCAGAGATGTTCAATTGGGTTTAGGTCAGGGCTCTGGCTGGGCCAGTTAAGAATGGTCAGAGTTGTTCTGAAGCCACACCTTTGTTATTTTAGCTGTGTGCTTAGGGTCATTGTCTCAATGGAAGTTGAACCTTCGGCCAAGTCTGAGGTCCAGAGTACTCTGGAAGAGGTTTTCATCCAAGATATCTCTGTACTTGGCCGCATTTATGTTTCCTTCAATGACAACCAGTCGTCCTGTCCCTGCAGCTGAAAAACACCCCCATAGCATGATGCTGCCACCACCAAGTTTCACTGCAGGGATTGTATTGGGCAGGTGATGAGCAGTGCCTGGTTTTCTCCACACATACCGCTTAGAATTATCACCAAAAAGGTCTATCTTCATGTCACCAGACCAGAGAATCTTATTTCTCATAGTCTGGGAGTCCTTCATGTGTTTTTTTTTAGCAAACTCTATGCAGACTTTCATATGTGTTGCACTGAGGAGAGGGTTCCGTCAGGCCACTCTGCCATAAAGGCCCAACTGGTGGAGGGCTGCAGTGATAGTTGACTTTGTGGAACTTTCTCCCATCTCCCTACTGCATCTCTGGAGCTCAGCCACATAGATCTTAGGGTTCTTCTTTACCTCTCTCACCAAGGCTCTTCTTTCACGATTGCTCAGTTTGGCTGGACGGCCAGGTCTAGGAAGACTTCAGGTGGTCCCAAACTTCTTCCATTTAAGGTTTATGGAAACCACTGTGCTCTTAAGAACCTTGAGTACTGCAGAAACTCTGTTGTAACGTTGGCCAGATCTGTGCCTTGCCACAATTCTGTCTCTGAGCTCCTTGGCCAGTTCCTTTGACCTCATGATTCTCATTTGGTCTGACATGCACTGTGAGCTGAGAGATCTTATATAGACAGGTGTGTGCCTATCTAAATCAAGTCCTATCAGTTTAATTAAACACAGCTGGACTCCAATGAAGGAGTAGAACTATCTCAAGGAGGATCACAAGGAAATGGACAGCATGTGACTTAAATATGAGTGTCTGAGGAAAGGGTCTGAATACTTATGACCATGTGATATATTAGTTTTTCTTAAAAAATTTGCAAAAATTTCTATATTCCTGTTTTTTTCAGTCAAAATGGAGTGCAGAGTGTACATTAATGGGAAAAAATTTGAACTTTTTTGAATTTACCAAATGGCTGCATTAAAGGGGTCTGAATACTTTCCGTACTGGTTGAAAGTCCAGACGGAATATTAAGTGAATCCAATGGGGTGTAAATTTGATGGGTATTCTATTGTTGAAATGTTACTGAAAAGTATAGAAAAACAACTATCAGGCAAAAAATAGAAGTTTAAAGTCCATGCAATACGTTTCATGATGAAAACACCAGTCTGGCGATGGACATTATACTTCTAATTTTATGTTTTTTTGTTTTTTTTTTTAGACTTTTGAGGAACATTTTAAAAATAACATACCCATTCTATTAAAACTCCACTGGATCCATGTTATACTCCCTCTGGATATTCCCAACCAGTAGTGCCCAAAAGTCAGGATTTTTCTCCATTCGTATGAAAGCATGAAGTGGGACCCCGCTCTTGAGATCCTGTAGAAGGTGGATCCTAGCATTGAGTCTTGTATCTATTAAACTTTTAGGGAATATATTCCCAGACATCACAAAGGAAGTGGCTGCTGCAGCTGGTTCCTTGATGGGTTGTGAGCGGCTAAGACAGGAGGTTCTGTGTTGGGATGCACTTGCCTGGAATTACAAACCCATCCTGAACGTACTGCACTAGGGAGCACCATGTTACTCTTTTTTGCATTTCTTAGTATCTCTCATAAAAAGGAGAGAATACTGTTTGCACTGTCCTCAATATTTATTTCTATGGGAGTGCTGATAATTGTATAAGGACAGACAGAGAAACCGATTTAATATTTATAGTGCGCCAACTTCCTATACCATATATTTGTGATGTGAAAATTCTTAGACCAGGCAGTCTTATTCTGTGGATTAGTGGCAGTTCCACTGGTCAGATGCCCACCAAGCAGACATTTATAGCATACCAAATCAATATGTCATACAAGTTATTTGTGGTGTGAAGCTTTAAATAGATTATCTAATTACCACAATTATATATGTTACGCAGCTGTGAATATTAAAGAAACTAATAAAAAAGACTATTTTAGTCTCACAAAAAAAACCAACAACCCAGAAACCTTCATACCTCTGACAAGTCTCCGTGTTTGACATGAATCCTGGCCATGCTGTCAAGCCAAGTTTTCCTTAGCTCTGGTGTGCTGGCATAGGACTTGGCCAAACTGTACTGCAGGTCAACAAGCATTTCTGGATCATTCTCATGCTCCTTCATCTGGGCTGTCGCCATAAGTACTGTGCGGATTCTTTTGGTCAGATCTTTGACATCAGATGAGAATGTTGTATGCTGGAAGAAGACCCAATGTGTATGATTACAGAATACTGACAAACTCTCGACTCTGCCCTGTCCTTCAAACCGCACGTCCAAACTCTTGCCACCTCCTGTCGCCTCCAACTCAAAATTATTGCCAGAATCCGTCCCTTCCTCAGCCCAAAATATGCCCAAACTCTTGTGAATGCCCTCATCATCTCCCGCCTCGATTACTGCAACACTCTCCCCTGTGGCCTCCCCGCTAACTCTCTTGCACCGCTCCAGTCTGTCCTCAACTCTGCTGCCTGGCTAATCCACCTCTCTCCTCACTACTCCCCTGCTTCTCCCCTCTGCAAATCCCTCCACTGGCTCTCAATTCTACAACGAATCCAGTTCAAACTACTAACACTGATCTACAAAGCCATCCACAACCTGTCCCAAGACCTCCTACTCTCCTCCACACTTATTCGTTCCTCACACAACCACCTCCAGGATTTCTCCCAAATATCCCCCATCCTCTGGAATTCCACGCCTCAACATGTCCGATTATCCACCACCCTCGGATCCTTCAGACGGAAGCTAAAAACCCATCTTTTCAGGAAAGCCTACAGCCTGCAATAACCATTCTGCCGCCTCACCACCACCCGAGCTGCCGCTTCACCACCACCAGAGCTGCCACACCCCCGACCTTCTGTCTCTTCCCCATTATCCCATAGAATGTAAGTCCACAAGACAGGGTCCGCTCCCCTCTGTACCAGTCTGTCATTGTAAATTTGATTACTGTAAACGTAACCCTTTTCTCATGTACAGCACCATGGAACTAACGGTGCTATATAAATAATAATATACAGTGGGGGAAATAAGTAATGAACAGTCAATTTTAAGGGTAGGTTAATTTTAACTTTGAGATATAGAATATCAAAAATAAAATCCAGAAAATGACATTGTATAAATTATATAAGTTTATTTGCATTTTGCAGTCAGAAGTAAGTATTTGATCCCCTACCAACCATTAAGGCCGGGTTCACACTGTGCCGACGTTTACATCGAGCTAGCGCAGATAGAGCATCTGCTAGCTCTATCTGCGTTAGCAGTGAACCCAGCCTAAGAGTTCTGGCTCTGTCAGACCAGTTAGACGCTCCTAATAAACTCGTTACCTACATTAAAGACAGCTGTCTTACATAGTCACCTTTATAAAAGACTCCTGTCCACAGACTCAATCAGTCAGACTATCCTCTACAACATGGGCAAGACCAAAGGAGCTTTATGAGGATGTCAGAGACAAGATCATACACCTGCACAAAGCTGGAATGTGCTGCAAAACCATACATAAGACTCTGATACAGAAAGTAGAATCATGGTGTGTCAGTCTCCTGAGGGAGTGCCAGTCTGTTGGATGTTGAGCCGAGTTGAGTTTGCTACTGGTGCATGACCAGACAAAATGTTTTGTTGGACTAAGCTGGGGCTAGATCAGCCATGAATGAGTAGCCAGGGTCTGTTCTGTTTAGTTAGTGCCCGGAAGAGACTAGGGATTTTTCTTTATGACTTTGTTTTGATGCTGGGCAAGTTGAAAGCAATAAAAACTGCACGTGTTTGGACCAAAACTGAATTGCCTATGTGAACGCTACCTAAGGTCTAATGTCTACCAAAGAGAGTGACTCCTACAATATCACACACACACACACACACACATATACAGATATATTGTGAATCTGTCTCTAGTGTATATGTATATTTTACAGATACTTGAGAAAGGTTCACACTGTGGACTGAAACATCGCCAATCATTTTGCACTTTATCCTACTGTTAGCCCCCCCCACCTAAAACATACAATGAAATATGGCGGGGGGTTTCATGGCCACATAGACCCTGAGAATCTCCATTTCTTTGGGCTTTATTCACTTATAGAGGTCAATAAAAGGTCAGTGTATTCTCTGTGAATTTTCAGGAGCAGTTAAAACCAGTTTTTACCAGTTTTATTGAGCCTTTTGTACCGGTTTCTCATTGGCTGTTGATGTTTTTGGCGCTCTTTTTGAAAAATATATAAAGCAATGTTTACAGGGATTTCCCTCATTCCGTCGGTGCAAGAAAGCTTCCTCCGCAGCCTCTGTAACTATCCCTCCTCCTCTTGAACAAAGTGTGCCGCCTCAGCCGTCGGGTCCAGATGCTCCAGTGCTGCAAGGTCCCATCGCCGGTGCCAGGTCCAGAAAGCAAAAGACTCCCTTCTCTCCTGCTGATTCCCCCCCGACATTCAGGCGCAGCGTCCAGGAAGTGACGAAGAAGTCACGGCGCTCTCCTTCTTCGAAGTCTAGCAGCCAAGCGCGAGACTTCCGCCGCCATCATCAGAAAGCTCCAGCCACATCATCTTTAGCTGCCGGGAGGGCTTGTGAGGGCCTCAGCTTCAAGCACCTCGGTGGCTTCATCAATACCCACACAAGGCTGCAGATCGACACCAGCTGACCCGCAATAATCGCAATCAGAAAAGGATGAAGAGATGTTGTTACCAGCAGCTATGCAGCTGTGCTCACCCAACATGGAGGGCTTGAGCTCAGGCTGCTCCGGAGATCCAGGACGAGATAACCGATCCACAAAGGGCGAGACTCTAAATGTGCCCCTGTCTGTCCCACATACTCATTTGAAAGACATTATTAGAAGTGTATTAGCTGAGGCATTAGGTGATGTCATTAGCTCTTCTTCACCAGCAGCTTCTCATAACACTTCGTGTATGGAAGGACCATTAGTTAACACTACTCCTACTAATCCATTCAAAGAAGCGCTTACTTGTGAGCTCTCTCCATTGGGCTTCCATTTAAGCCCTTCTGTTAAAGAGCTTATATGGAACAACCAGTATGTTGATCTTTTTTCTTTACTTCCTCGTAAAGATCAACTACCTAAGTCCGAGAGGAAGGACGATAAATCTGAGCCAGATGATTCCAAACGTGTTTCTATCAAATCTTTTAACAATTGGATAAAGGCCTTTTCTATTTATGCTGCTGTGCTGGGTGAAAAATCAACACATGGATATAATTCTGGAGACATACCGCAACTTCGGTGGCTCTGCATGGCTTAGCTATGATGAAGCGTTTAGACTATCGGTTCATCCAGAGGTCAATTGGGGTGTTAAGGACATTGGCCTGTGGATTAACCATATGCTCCCGCAAAGGCATGTTAATAACAGACAATCCATGGTTACGCTCCCTAAGCGAGGCATTTGTTTCGCTTACAACGAATCCTTTTGTAAGTGGAACAACAACTGCAGATTCAGACATGAATGCTCTTTTTATGGGAACACACATTCTATGCCCAAATGTTTTAAAAAGCAAGCAGCTCAACAGTCATCCCTTAAGGATGCTAATTCAAAAAGCTCAGACTCCAGTGATCCTGGAAAGAATGGTCTTCTGACTAAGCAAATACCCAGATCTGGTGACCAGTAGGTTATGAGACGGCTTTTCAAAAGGTTTTTATCTTCCTGAGTTTAAAGGGATTGGCTGTAAAATTGTAAAGAATTTAGCTGTTTAGCTGTTCACTCGGAAGTTGCGAGGGATAAAATAACCACTGAACTCGAGCTATCCCCTCTGTTTAAAAATTTTCGTATTTTTCCACTGGGTATTGTCCCTAAAAAAGACTCTGGATCATTTTGTTTAATTCACCACCTATCGTACCCCCAGGGCCTATCATTGAATGATGAGGTAGACAGGGCTTTATGTTCTGTTACCTACTCTTCATTTGATAGCGCCGTGGACATGCTTAAGAAATTCAGTCAAAATGCCTTGATGGCTAAATTAGATATTAAATCTGCATTTAGACTCCTTCCTGTGCATCCGGATGGTTTTAGTTCGTTGGGTTTTTATTTTGATGATTGTTTCTTTTTTGATAAATGCTTGCCGGTGGGCTTTTCTTTGTCTTGCTTTTATTTTGAAAGTTTTTCTTGTTTCCTTCATTGGGTTTTGGAATCTAGTTCCAAGGACGCGGGTATTCTACACTATTTAGATGATTTCCTTTTTGTCGGCCCAGCTCGGTTCTCATCATGCAAAAATATACTCGACAGATTTATTCAGTTATGCTCCCATTTTGGTATTCCAACAGCTCATGAAAAAACGGTTGGTCCTTCAAATTCTATTGAATTTTTAGGTATTACCATTGACTCTGAAAAGATGGAATCCAGGCTTCCTGAGGATAAAATCTTGAAATTGCTTATGTCATTGACTAAATTCTTGTCAAAGGAAAAAGTTACACTTAAGGAATTAGAATCTTGACTAGGATTGTTGAATTTTGCGTTGCGCATTATTCCCATACGCCGCGCTTTTTCCAGGAGCCTCTATGAGGCTACAAAAGGTGTCTCATCGCCCAATTGTCAGATTAAAGTTCGTTCTGAATTGAAGGAGGATGCCAAGATTTGGCTATCCTTTATGACAGAATTTAATGGGAGATCTCTCTGGCAATCTTCTTTTGTTACAGCCGACTTTCCCTTTCTTTTTTCCTCGGATAGTATTTCTGGTCTTAGTATTTTGTTTTTATCACACTGGGTTTCTCTCTGGTGGCCTGACAGCTGGGTTAATAAATAATAATAATAAACTTAAAACTCGATAGTTTTGGAGTTTTTTTCAATTTTGGGGGGCATCCATTTATGGGGCTCTATGTTGCAGAATTGTAGAATTTTATTATTTTCATCGAACCAAGGCGTAGTTTTCTTCATCAATACTTTATCTTCCAAAAATATTTGGGCTGCTAGAATTTTAAGACACCTAGTATTAGCATGCTTGAAATCTAACATATGGCTGAAAGCAAATTTAGGTAAAAGCAGGTTTGTTTTAGCAGCTGATTCTTTACGCATTCGTCAGTGGTCAATTTTTATCAACAGGTGCCCAATGAAGAAGCAGAGGAAACCCCTTGCCCTCATTCAATTTGGGACATAATCTCAATTTAATTCCCTATTTTATCGAGCACTCTTTGTCAAAAAGATTATGGGCCAATTATTTGGCTGCATGGCACAACTGGAATAATTTTTGTAATTTACATGGCTCTAAGCCAAGATCTTTTAACCCCATTTCAGCTTTAAAATTTGCAGAATCCCTGGTTAAGAAAGGTTTGTCTTACTCTGTAGTAGCAAAATGCTTTGCAGGAGTTTCCTTCGTTTTGAAATTGTTTGGCAGAACCGCATTGACTGGCCTTTTTCCGGTGAAACTATTTTAAAGGGTTTTAGGAAGAGCAATTTTCTAACAGATTCTAGACGCCCTATATCCCTTCGTGGTTAAAGGGCATTTGTTCATCTCTTGTTCATGTATGTTTGAACTCTGATGAAGCGATATTGTTTAGTTCAGTGTTTTCCCTTTTCTTTTTTGGGGCTCTTCGCGTCAGCGAGGTGGTCTCAATAAAGAAATCTGAGCCTTCCGGGCTCATGATCTCTGATATTAAGCTTCAGGATTCCTTTGTTCTGTTATTCATAAGAAAATCTAAGACGGACCCAACTTGGGAGGGGGACTAAGTTAAAAATCAATCCGGTCTCCGACACAATCATTTGTCCAGTGACTAACTTGTCAAAATGGCTTAAAGGGACTCTGTCACCTGAATTTGGAGGGAACAATTTTCAGCCATAGAGGCGGGGTTTTCGGGTGTTTGATTCACCCTTTCCTTACCCGCTGGCTGCATGCTGGCTGCAATATTGGATTGAAGTTTATTCTCTGTCCTCCGTAGTACATATACCCCAAAGAAAATATTTACTGACAACAGATACCAAAATTGTATTAATTAGTTTTATTTTTAAAAAGACATAACACAATCAATAACATTTTATTAAAAAATATATATATATGTATAATCTGAAATAAAATGTGGGTAAAAGTATATATGTACAATACAGACCAGTATGTGGGGGACCTAGGGCACACCAGAACTGATTGATAACAATACACAATAATATATATCAGGTAAATAAGAGTATGATCTAATAAAAAGTATACATAAATAATAACACGGCTGACAAAATACATAACAACTATTCACAATGAAATATATAAAATATATATATATGTATATATATATATATAAGAATAATATTAAATAAATAATATTTCATGTGATAAATAAATAGTAAAAAATGCAAATTAATATATGTACATAAACCAAACGCCAAAGATTAATGAGATCCCATAATGATTTGAACACATATCCATATGTAATAAACCTATAATTGATACATAATTGGTGACATGATGAAAAAGATTTTATATAAGAAAAATATATCTGATATGATAAAATAAAGAAATATATAAATCAAAAAAATATAGTAAATAAGAAAATAATACAGGAGTGAAAAATAATAATTAAAGGGAACCTGTCACCCCGTTTTTTGAGATTGAGCTATAAATACTGTTAAATAGGGCCTGCGCTGTGTGTTCCTATAGTGTATGTAGTGTACCCCGATTCCCTATGTATGCTGAGAAATAACTTACCAAAGTCGCCGTTTTCGCCTGTCAATCAGGCTGGTCAGGTCGGGAGGGCGTGGTGACATCGGTGGTTCTTCCTCAGCTTTACGTTGGTGGCGTAGTGGTGTAGTGGTGAAGACACAGCGCGCGATCTGCGCTGTAATCCCTTGCATCGGTGGGGGCGGCCATCTTCCTGGGGCCGCGCGTGCGCAGATCGAGTGCTCTGCTGCACGGGGCTTCAGGAAAATGGCCGCGGGATGCCGCGCGTGCGCATTAGAGATCGCGGCGGCCATTTTCCCAAAGCCGAGATGCAAACTCGGCTTTGGGAAAATGGCCGCCGCGATCTCTAATGCGCACGCGCGGCATCCCGCGGCCATTTTCCTGAAGCCCCGTGCAGCAGAGCACTCGATCTGCGCACGCGCGGCCCCAGGAAGATGGCCGCCCCCACCGATGCAAGGGATTACAGCGCAGATCGCGCGCTGTGTCTTCACCACTACGCCACCAACGTAAAGCTGAGGAAGAACCACCGATGTCACCACGCCCTCCCGACCTGACCAGCCTGATTGACAGGCGAAAACGGCGACTTTGGTAAGTTATTTCTCAACATACATAGGGAATCGGGGTACACTACATACACTATAGGAACACACAGCGCAGGCCCTATTTAACAGTATTTATAGCTCAATCTCAAAAAACGGGGTGACAGGTTCCCTTTAATGAAAAATTAATAATAAAAAATAAAAAATGAAAAAAATGTAAAAAATATATATGAAAAAATATATATAAAAAATATATGTGTCTGGGAATAAATCTGTGAAAAGAATAAATATATAAATAAATATTGGTGAAAAAGTGAATGAGAAAATAAAACAACTGTGTATAAATCCTATAAACCACCCGTAGTGTATAAAAAATTATTAAAACGGTGATGTGTATCTAAAAATAAATTAAATAAAAATTGGTGAGAAATGATGAATGAGTTAATTGTGGCTAAATGTGTGTTGAATAATGTGGTAATACAATCTATATGAATATAATTAAAGTGATGGCACTATGTGAAATTGAAAATAAAAAAATAATAAAAAATGATATGGGGAAAATTGATCATATATACAAGATGTAAAAAATAATAAAATACATAAAGAATATATACTGAGGTGTAATCTTGCCTTGCACAGGCGTGTACTATGGAGGACATAGAATGAACTTCAATCCAATATTGCAGCCAGCATGCAGCCAGCGGGTAAGGAAAGGGTGAATCAAACACCCAAAAACCCCGCCTCTATGGCTGAAAATTGTTCCCTCCAATTTCAGGTGACAGAGTCCCTTTAAATTAAGGCCTTCAGTACATTGCCCCTTATTTATTCACATTCACTGTTTTTCAGTTTAATTTTATACTAAAAAAGTGTTTGATTTTTTGGGGAAAATAGCATCTGAAAAATTACTTTTCATTTCTTTAGAATTGGAGCAGCTACCAAGGCCTCCAGGGCTGGTCCATCTGAGTCTAGGATCAAACAGTTGGGAAGATGGGATTCAGGGAGGTTCAAGCTTTATGTACAGCATGACTTGTATGATTATTAACTCTTGGTTTTATTTTAGGTCCAATAATAATTTGGATCGTTGGACATTCTTACTCAGAGAATTTGTCTTTTAATCCTTCTAATATTCAGGTTTTTTGGCATAGCATTCATGGTATGAAGTGGTATTCTTTAGTTTTTGAAGTAAAGAACTGTTTTTACAAATTCCCTTATCCAGATCTAATATTTCATATTTCTGGCAATGATCTCGGAAAGATCAATACCTTAGATTTAATGGCTTCTATGAGATCTGATGTTGTTAGCCTCAAGCAGTTTTTTCCTTCCTCTGGCTTTGTTTTTTCCGAAATTATTCCTAGACTTTTGTGGTGCCAAAACGAATTGTCCTTTTTGGATAAAATCCGAAAAAGGGTGAATGGTTTTTATTGGAATTTTGGAACTTTGGACATGTGGAATTTATTTATTGGATGTTTTAATGAGTCTTTATGTACCCCAAAATAAACCTCACGGCCATTTTTATTCCAACATTAAAATTGTTTTTGTGTCTTTATTTGTATGAATGGGTTTTATGTGGCCATGATGTGCTGCCTCCATTTATTTATATTATTTGGCAGGCTTGGCAACAAAACAATTTTTTATCTGGTCTATATACAGTTAACCGATTTGGAATATATATACACATAACAATTAGAAGTGTCTTATTTATTTGCACATTTACATTAAACATTCAAATAAAATACAAGACAAATGAGTACACTAGAGCCTGAGCTCCCCCTATTGGTGGTAACTTTAATCACTTAGGCTTTTTAAGTCAGCAGTATAATGCCATTGCCACAGTTGTATAACTCTAACAAATTCATTCCAATTTCCTTTTTACTGCACCCCGATTCACTCACCTTAATAAGGCGGTCACTGTTTGCACAGTTGTTGATTATAGACAGGGACTGCTGGAATCTTGTGCCTCCTATTCCGACCACATCGGCTATTAACTGGCTTACAGAAATGATCACCTGGAATTTGTGGACATATTAATACGAACAAACTCAAAAAGCTGGAATCTACATTAAGTTAGGGTGACGAGTCACATGTACACAATGAACAGATGATTACAAAGTGATTTTACCACTAAGAAATTATTTTCCATGTTTTTGCTTTACTGCCACCATTTGATTCATACAAGTCACACTTTATTCACCTGTAGATGAGTCCTGACAAAAGATTTCTTTCCAGTGTAATCAAAGTTATTTCTCATTAAGAAATACAGGAGCTGAGAGGAGTCCGTTCGGATGGAGCTTAGCTTGGAATTACAGCACTTAAGTATTTCGTAACACAAAGCCGCACACATATCGGCTCTTCCTTCGTAAAATGTCGATGGAAACTGAGAGGATAAAAAATATTTATGATGGAGCACATTAAAAATATGTCAGTGTACATGATCCATAAAAAAAACTGGATTTAATGGAGGAAACATAGGACAAGGCTTTTTTCTTTACCGGTTCATTTGTTGTTGGGAATAGAGAGGAAGGAGTGCTAGGGTCCGTCTATTAGGTCACCTTGTCACTGGTGGATGTCTTATGGACTTTTAGGCTTAGGGTCACAGGACCGTATTTTCTCTCACCCAAGAGAATCCAGATGATTATGCTAGTCACAGTATGATCATAGTGTAATCTGATTTTCTCGGATGCAGAGAAGATGCAAAAAAAAAAAAAAAAGAAGTCCCCATTTTATCCATTCCATCAGTCTGTGGAAATCGGACAGAACTTTTTCGACAGACTCATTGACTTGCATGGCTGATTGCAATCAGTTTTACGGATGCAACTTGCGCTTGTGAGATTTTATTCCTTGGCCCGAGGATAAAAAGAATGAACATGTGCGGAGCCCCATAAAAAAACATTGGTCCGGGTGTGATCTGATGTTTTGTTGGATCACACTCAGACCAAAAATATGGTCTCGTGCATGAGTCCGTAATCAAAAATATTAGAGGGACCCGTCACTAGATTCACGCTGCCCAAACCACAGGCAGCATAAATCAGAGCCTGGCTGTGCGACTAAAGCAGAGAAATTATAGCTTGAAAAGCAGGTATCACTCCAGTTGATTGATAGATTTCTCTCCATGTACAGACATGGGAGAGATCTGCCAATCAACTGAAGTGGTTGGGGAGAAGCGGATGTCATCAGACTGGCCACGTCTCTGACTCTCCATGTAGTCTTCAGTTCGATTTCATGATTCATACTGCTTGTAGTTTGGGCAGCATGAATCTAATGACAGGTTCCCTTTATCTCCCATTTTTTAAATGTGTTGCAATAATGGAATTCATGTATTAATTACTTGCATGATGTTGTTGCATAGTTAATGTATAATTATTAAATCTAAGACCAAAGATCATGTACATATTTTTTCAAATATTACATACACAATTATTCAGCCTGGTATGTGACAATCCATAAAATCTGATAATTCTAAACTGAAATGAAATTTCAAGGGAACCTGTCAGCAGGATTGTGCACAGTAACCTACAGTGTCAGGTCGGCGCCGTTATACTCATTAAAAGGCTACCCGGGTTGATGAAATCTTTCCTGTGTTTGTTGTTTAATCTTTATTTTCAGTTTTGAGTTAATGATATGGTCGTGCTTCGGGGCGGCCTCATGTGGTGCTCTGATAAGGTATTCACCAGTATGGCTTCTGACAGGTCACTGATCCCTCACTGACCTGCCTCCTAGTTTACATGTATATTATTCATTATGTAAACTAGGGGGCAAGTAAGGGATGGTTCAGTGACCTGTCAGAAGCCATACTGGTGAATACCTAATCAGAGCACCACATGAAGACCCCACCACAGGCCGCCCCAGAGCCCGAGCATATCATTAACTGAAAGCAAAGAATAACAACAACCACAAGACGGATTTCATCACCAGGTATAATTGTAATCAGTATAACGGCGCTGACCTGACACTGCTTGTAGGTTACTGTGCACAATCCTGCTGACATGTTCCCTTTAATGTGGAATTTCAGAAGGTAAAAAAGTGAAAGACAGGAGTACAAATATGATAGGATTATTTGATACTAATCTATAACCCATCCAGTACCATGCCAGATTGCAGTACTTTTACAGTGTACACATAATATGGGCACAAATTCATTTCCATTTCCCATTGCTTTACTGACCTTATAAATTAATGACCTCAATGCAGTGAAAACATTTTTAAGTGTAGTCTCAGACTGATTTTTCTGTAGAAAGCATAGATACACATCAAACACTTTCTTCATCAAAGGATTGTGACCATGATCAGCAATGAGTTGGTTCTGGAGAAAAAAAAGAACAATTTACTAAGTCCCAATGTGCCAGGAAATAATGGCAGACTATGCACCATTATTAAATTGCTGTATTTGTCCATTCCAATCAGGGCTCTGGGGTCGGTAAGCTAAGACTCCGACTCCTCAATTTCCCTGACTCCATAACTCTGACTGCACTGCCTCACTACTGAGCATGTACATAAAGTGCTGCACAGATTCATCTCAACTAAAAGCCCAGATCCTTAGATCAGGAACAGTCATTTATTGGACATTTCATAACTTTCCAAAATTATTATTAAAAAATGTACATCACATACTGCATTGCACTACCATACCCAATTTATTATAGATTTTAGGAGTCGGAAAAATTTTATACCAATTCCACCAAAATGGACACCGAATTCATGACTCCACAGCCCTGATCCCAAGAGTCAGATGACAATAAGCAATCATAAAACAACCTCCTACTCTCTGGCCTCCCCTCTAGCACTCTGGCACCACTCCAATCCATTCTACACTCTGCTGCCCGACTAATCTACCTGTCTCCCCGCTATTCCCCAGCCTCTCCCCTATGTCAAGCCCTTCACTGGCTTCCTATCGCCCAGAGACTCCAGTTCAAAACCCTCACAATGACATACAAAGCCATCCACAACCTGTCTCCTCCATACATCTGTGACATGGTCTCCCGGTACCTACCTACACGCAACCTCCGATCCTCTCAAGACCTCCTTCTCTACTCCCCTCTCATCTCTTCTTCCCCCAACCGCATCCAAGACTTCTCCCGTGCTTCCCCCATACTCTGGAATTCTCTACCCCAACACATCAGACTCTCGCCTACCATAGAAACCTTCAAAAAGAACCTGAAGACTCACCTCTTCCGACAAGCCTTCAGCCTGCAGTGATCCTGAAGTTACTGAACCGCCGCACAACCTGCCCTACCCTCTCCTAGTGTTTCATCACCCATCCCCTGCAGACTGTGAGCCCTCGCGTGCAGGGTCCTCCCTCCTTATGTACCTGTGAGCCTTATTTGCTCATGTTTAATGTATTTGTCTATATTTGCCCCATATTCACATGTAAAGCGCCATGGAATAAATGGCGCTATAAAAATGTATAATCATAATAATAATAATAATAATAATAAAGCGCCCCCACTACTTGGATATTCAACATTAAAGGGGTAACTCTCCTGAAACCTGGCAGTAAAAATAGCCCAGGAGATTCAATCAGATTCAGGTCTGGGGAACGGGCGGGCCAGTCCATAACTTCAATGCCTTCATCTTGCAGGAACTGCTGACACACTCCAGCCACATGAAGTCTGGCATTGTCCTGCATTAGGAAGAACCCAGGGCCAACCGCACCAGCATATGGTCTCACAAGGGGTCTGATGATCTCATCTCGTTACCTAATGGCAGTCAGGCTACCTCTGGCGAGCACATGGAGGGCTGTGCAGCCCTCCAAAGAAATGCCACCCAACACCATTACTGACCCACTGCCAAACCGGTCATGCTGAAGGATGTTACAGGCAGCAGATCGCTCTCCACGGCGTCTCCAGACTCTGCCACGTCTGTCACATGTGCTCAGTGTGAACCTGCTTCCATTTGTGAAGAGCACAGGGCTCCAGTGGTGAATTTGCCAATCCTGGTGTTCTGTGGCAAATGCCAATCATCTTGCACGGTGTTGGGCTGTGAGCACAATCCCCATCTGTGGATGTCGGGCACTCAGACCATCCTCATGGAGTCAGTTTCTAACCGTTTGTGCAGACACATGCACATTTGTGGCCTGCTGGAGGTCACTTTGCAGGGCTCTGGCAGTACTACTCCTGTTCCTCCTTACACAAAGGTTGAGGTAGTGGTCCTGCTGCCCCCTCCACATCTCCTGGTGTACTGGCCCGTCTCCTGGTAGTGCCTCCAGCCTCTGGACACTACATTGACAGACACAGCAAACCTTCTTGCCACAGCTCGCATTGATGTGCCATCCTGGATGAGTTGCACTATCTGAGCCACTTGCGTGGGTTGTAGAGTCCGTCTCATGCTACCACGAGTGTGAAAGAACAACCAACATTCAAAACTGACCAAAACATCAGCCAGAAAGCATTGGTATTGAGATGTGGTCCCCACCTGCAGAACCACTCCTTTATTGAGTGTGCCTTGATAATTGCCAATAATTTGCATCTATTGTCTATTCCATTTGCACAACAGCATGTGAAATTGATTGTCAAACAGTGTTGCTTCCTAACTGGACAGTTTGATTTCACAGAAGTTTGATTTACTTGGAGTTATATTCTGTTGTTTAAGTGTTTACGTGTTCCCTTTATTTTTTTGAGCAGTTTATAATATATAATAAAAATACATATGAAATATAAAAAATATACACTAAAAATGTGAATGCCTACATCTAAAGATTTGGAATGGCAAACCATTTGGAACAGTGACTATCAACAAAAATCTCAGGACATGTAATAATTGAAGAACAAGGGAGAAATTCTGATAAAAAGAGCCTTTATTGAAGTAAATGGCAATGATGCAATAACATCGAAGAACGCAGCTCCGAAACGCATGTTTGGGTGTGCCCCGCACCCAGCACTGGGTACCACCACAATCTTCACCAGGTATTAACTCATTATTATTTCCTTTTCCCACTCACGGACCACACTATACTGCAGTTGTGTGCCAGCTTTTGCATGATATGTTCCCCCGAATGGGGTATTTAATATGACACATTATACATATTAGGATCGATTTTACAGTTGATGTCATTAGAATTGGTCTTCTTGGTATTTACATTGGTTTATAGGTGGTATTTATATCCTTTAATTGTATATGTATGTATATATATATATATATATATATATATATATATATATATATATATATATATACTGTGTATATATATATATATATATATATATATATATATATATATATACATACATACACAGTGGGGCAAAAAAGTATTTAGTCAGTCAGCAATAGTGCAAGTTCCACCACTTAAAAAGATGAGAGGCGTCTGTAATTTACATCATAGGTAGACCTCAACTATGGGAGACAAACTGAGAAAAAAAAATCCAGAAAATCACATTGTCTGTTTTTTTAACATTTTATTTGCATATTATGGTGGAAAATAAGTATTTGGTCAGAAACAAAATTTCATCTCAATACTTTGTAATATATCCTTTGTTGGCAATGACAGAGGTCAAACGTTTTCTGTAAGTCTTCACAAGGTTGCCACACACTGTTGTTGGTATGTTGGCCCATTCCTCCATGCAGATCTCCTCTAGAGCAGTGATGTTTTTGGCTTTTCGCTTGGCAACACGGACTTTCAACTCCCTCCAAAGGTTTTCTATAGGGTTGAGATCTGGAGACTGGCTAGGCCACTCCAAGACCTTGAAATGCTTCTTACGAAGCCACTCCTTCGTTGCCCTGGCGGTGTGCTTTGGATCATTGTCATGTTGAAAGACCCAGCCACGTTTCATCTTCAATGCCCTCGCTGATGGAAGGAGGTTTGCACTCAAAATCTCACGATACATGGCCCCATTCATTCTTTCATGTACCCGGATCAGTCGTCCTGGCCCCTTTGCAGAGAAACAGCCCCAAAACAGGATTTTTGGTTGCTTACCGTAAAATCTGTTTCTTGAAGCCTCCATTGGGGGACACAGGAACCATGGGGTGTATGCTGCTGCCACTAGGAGGCTGACACTATGCAAATAAAAAAGTTAGCTCCTCCTCTGCAGTATACACCCCACCGACTGGCATCATGCTCTTCAGTTAGTGAGAAAGCAGTAGGAGATAAGTAGCAAGGTTGAAAAACCATAACCACAAACTTGAGAACTGTAAACGTGAGAACAGTCATAGAACAGATAACAAACATTGGGAGGGAGCTGTGTCCCCCAATGGAGGCTTCAAGAAACAGATTTTACGGTAAGCAACCAAAAATCCTGTTTTCTTTATCGCCTCTCATTGGGGGACACAGGAACCATGGGACGTCCCAAAGCAGTCCCTAGGGCGGGAAAAACAGACTTCCATCAGGTCAGAGGACTCACCACTGCCACCTGCAAGATCCTTCTGCCTAGGCTGGCGTCCGCCGAAGCGTAGTAATGGATCTTGTAAAATTTGGCGAACGTGTGGATGGAAGACCAAGTTGCCGCTTTGCAAAGCTGTAGGGCGGAAGCCCTGTGGTGCACCGCCCAGGAGGCGCCGACTGCCCGGGTAGAGTGAACCTTAATCCCAGGAGGGGGCACTCTGTTCTTGACCCGGTAAGCCTCCAAAATTGCCATTCTGATCCAGCGAGCAATAGTTGCTTTAGAAGTCGGCTGGCCTCTGCGCGTGCCATCAGGAATGACGAAAAAGGAATCCGTCTTCCGGAAAGTGGACGTTCTATCCCGGTAGATCCTCACTGCCCTGACGAGGTCCAGCCTGTTCAACGATCATTCCAGGGGGATGAGCCGGAGCTGGACAAAAGGAAGGTAGAACGATGTCCTCGTTGACGTGGAAAACCACCTTAGGAAGGCAGGAAGGCAGAGGCCTGAGGACCGCCTTGTCCTGGTGAATGTCCAAGTACGGAGGTCGGCAGGACAGGGCCGCCAACTCGGAAAAACGGCAGATAAAGGTGATGGCCACAAGAAAGACCACCCTCAAAGATAGAACTGACAGGCGAATCTCCTTGAGAGGCTCAAAGGGGGAAACCCTCAGAACGTCCAGAACCAGGTTTAAATCCCATGAATCCACGGGGGCCCTGTACGGAGGGACAGCGTGGGCTACTCCTTGAAGGAAGGTCTTAATCTGTGGCCGAGAAGCTAAAGTCTTCTGAAAGAGGATGGAAAGCGCAGAGACCTGGCCCTTCAGGGAACTAAGAGCCAGGCCCGAATCCAGTCCTGCCTGAAGGAAGGCCAAAATGGAAGGCAGGGAAAAGGACATAGGTGAAACGCAGTTGGACTAGCACCAACGAAAGTAAGCCTTCCAGGTACGATAGTAGATCCTGGAAGATGAAGGCTTCCGAGCCTGAATCACGGTGTTAATCACCCGGTCCGAAAGGCCGGACGCTCTGAGAACTGCGGTCTCAACAGCCACGCCGTTAAACTGAGCGACCGAGAATTCGGGTGGCAGATCAGACCCTGAGACAGCAGATCGGGCCTGTCTGGAAGGCGCCAGGGAGCGTCCGCAAGAAGATTGACGAGCTCCGCAAACCAAGCTCTCCTGGGCCAATCCGGGGCGATCAGAATGACCGGCACCTTTTCCGCTTTGCTCTTTTTCAACAGTTTGGGAAGTAATGGAAGGGGTGGGAACAGGTAGGGCAGCACGAACTGTGACCAAGGAATGGCCAGAGCATTGACGCCCACTGCAAGAGGATCGCAAGACCTGAAGATGAACTGCAGAATCTTCCTGTTCATTCAAGACGCCGAGAGATCCACGTCCGGAGTCCCCCATCGAAGAAAAATCTTGATGGAAGACCTCCGGATGCAAGGACCGTTCCCCTGCCGCGAGGCCCTCGCGGCTGAGGAAGTCGGCGGCCCAATTGTCCACGCCGGGGATATACCCCGTGGATATCACCGGGGCCGTTGTCTCCGCCCAAAGTAGGATCTTGGATACCTCAGCAAGGGCCAAGTAGCTCAGAGTCCCCCACTTGAAGATTGACATATGCCACAGCCGTGGCGTTGTCAGTCTGGATCCGGATTGGCAGACCCCTGAGAATCCTTTCCCAGTGGCGGAGGGACAGTAAAGGTGGCCCGAATCTCGAGGACATTGATTGGCGGAGCCGACTCCTGCGCCGACCAACGGCCCTGAACCGTGAGGTGGCGAAAAACCGCACCCCAGCCGAGGAGGCTGGCGTCCGTCGTCACCACTTACCAGAGAACTGGAAAGAAGGACCTGCCCTGGGAGATGAGAGGTGACATCAGCCACCAGTTGAGAGACCGTTTGACCCGAGAAAAGAATCGGAACGGACGAACCAGGGAGAAGACAGACCTGTCACACTGAGACAGAATGGCTTGCTGAAGGGGTCGCAAATGAAATTGGGCAAAGGGAATCGCTTCCAATGTTGATACCATCCTCCCCAGAACGTTCATGGCCGGTCGGAGGGAGGGAAGCCGAGGACCCTGGAGCAAGCGTATGTCCCGAAAAAGAGAGGATCTCTTGTCTTTGGGAAGGAAGACTTTGGTCTGACAAGTGTCGAAGAGCATGCCCAGAAAGATGATGCGCTGAGAAGGAATAAGGCAGGACTTCTTCCGGTTGACCAGCCACCCGAAACGGCTAGGGTGTCGAGAACGACGGACAGACTTTCGTGAGCCTGAGAAAAGGACGGAGCCTTAATGAGGATGTCGTCGAGGTATGGAAATAGGACCAGGCCTCTGACTCTCAAGATGGCCAACAGCGCCGCCATGATCTTCGTGAATACCCTTGGAGCGGTAGTGAGACCGAACGGCAGGGCGACGGATTGAAAATGTACCGGGAGCACCGCAAAGCGCAGGAATCGGTGACGTCCGGGAAATATCGGGACATGGAGGTAGGCGTCCTGAATATCTATGGAACACAGAAATTCTTGAGCCTCCATGGGAGCAATTACTGAACGAAGGGATCCCATCCCGAAGTGCCTCAGACGAACTCTCCTGTTCAGTAATCTGAGGTCCAGAATGGGGCGAACCTTGCCGTCTTTTTTTTTTTTTCGGTACCCCAAAAAGGTTCGAGTAGAAACCTGTGAACCGTTCTTTTTCTGGGACGGGAACGATTTCCCCGGCTTTGAGAAGAGAAGCGATGGCTGCGAAGAAACCCGGAACTAGAGCGGGATCTCTGGGAGGTCGGGATTCGAAGAAACGATCCCGGGGTCGTGAAAACGAACTCTATCTTGTATCCCGAGGATACAACTTCCCTGACCCATGCATCCTCTACTGCGGAGGTGCAGACGTCCCTGAAAAAGAGAAGACGGCCACCCAACCTGGGAGGTGGGTTGGGGTCTTGTCAGAGTCATGCTGAGGTGGATCTTCCAGTCCTGGCCTGGAGGATCTACCCGGAGTAGCGAGGACGCCAGGACAGAGTGGGCCAAAAGGGCACCGCTTTCTTCTCTTGACGTGCCTGAGGACTCTGGTGCTGCTGAGAAGGGAGGTTGGTGCCGTGAGGTGATGAAAAAAAGGCGGAAAGGACCGAAACTGCCGTCTTGCCGCGAGGCCCTAGGAGGAGGGCGATGAGGATTAGCCTGGGGGAGAGGAGACTTGTACCCCCGGTGGCGTCCTTAATGATTTGGTCCAGCATGGAACCAAAGAGACGTGAGCCCTGAAAGGGGAGACAGGTGCGGGACTTTTTGGAACATAAGTCTACCTGCCAGGCCTTGAGCCAAACGGTCCGGCGGATGGTAACGGCATTGCTGGATGCCTGAGCCGCACAAGACGCGACATCCAGAGAGACGGAGACCAGGTATTCACCCACGTGGGAAATCTGGATGGCAAGCTCTGCCAGTTGCACAGGAGGCGCTCTGTCCAGGATATCTCGACGGAGTTCTTTGGCCCATTTGGAAGGGATTTCGAAACCCAGGTGGAAGCGAAAACTGGGCATTTGAAGCGGCTGCAGCTGCCTCAAAGGCTGACTTCGCAAAGGATTCTATAACTATCGTTAGAGTCCTTCAGAGATGCTCCGCCGGACAGTGGAAGCACCGTGTTGGTGGAGAGCCTGGAAACGGGGATCCACCGAGGGAGAGACCGTCCAATTGGCAGTAAGTTCTGGAGAAAAACTTAGAAGGTGGTTTAGCCCGTCTAAACGAAACCGCCTGATCTGCGGGTTCCGTAGAGGGATCCATAATGCCACAGGTTTGGTTTATAGCTCCAATGAGATTCTGGACCATATCCCTCATGGTGGCGATTTGGTTAGAATCCAGCTCCGAGATGTCCTCCGAGGGCGCATCAGATAACGCCTCACCTGATTCAGGGGAGAAGGATCGGGAGGACGCCGACCGCAGAGGGGGACCGTGTGGCGAGATGGAGCGAGAAGAGGACTCAGACCGACGTTCCTGTCTGGACCTTTTGCGGCTTATCAAGGAGGGCTCGGGCGGAGGCTCCTGCGACCCGCTGGCCACTGTGGGGGGCTGCGGAGGTAATCGGTCCAGCACGGATACCAGAAATTTTGAGACACCCGCGTTAGATCGGCCACCGAATGAGACAGAGAGAAAACCCAGCCTGGGATGGGCGTATCACTCTCGGGCGGACCGGCCGGAGGATCCTGGGCGGTAGAAACAATCGGGTCAGAAGAGGATGAAGTAGGAGGACGAGAGCGGCCCCCTTTAGAGTTAGACATTTTAGAGAGGTCCGTGAAGAAAAAGAGGGTTAGGGGACAGAGGGCAGAGGGGAGTGTCAGTCTGCAATTGCAGAGCTACTCACGGCAGACGGATTGCGGAGTGAAGCTGTCCAGCTTGATGCATGGACCTCTGGCGAGGAGTGGTCCCTTAGGCAGGAGGGTGGAATGGCCTCCTGGCGCAATTTGGATCTGCGGCTGTCATGTATCCTGTGTGGAGGAGAGGGCTCATGGCTCGGGAGTCCCAAGATGGCGCCGGTGGGCAGGGAAAAGAGGCGGTGCCTCAGTGCAATTGTCGGGCGGGAGAAAAGCCCGCCCGATGAAAGAGGGAAGGGGGCGGAGTCTGCCACCGGAAGTAGGCCCGGGCAGAAGCCGGGGCCTAAATTAGGAATAGGAGACCGGCGGAGAAGGGCCGCGGCGTAGGCACAGAGCGCCGCATGAGGAAGCGACGCGGTAGGTAAGCGACCGTAAACAGCGGCTGCATGCCCAAGCGGTGTGGCGACCTGGCAGGCCGCCACGTTGAGGGAGAAGGAATGGCCGCTACAGTGGAAAGATGCGGCGGCGGCGCTGAGAAAAGGACCGGCCGCTTACAGCGGCCGGAGCAGGGAAAACGCAGGGGGCCGAAGCGATGCGACGGCTGGCAAAGCCGCAGCGCTGAGAGGAAAGAGACGGGCGCTTACAGCGCCGGAGCAGGGAAGTCGCAGGGGCCCGAAGCGTGTGGCAAGGCCGCGCTTACTGGGAGCATAGCGCGGTGACAGAAAAGAAGCGGCGCGGTAGTCCGAAAAGGCGGCCGCGCCAGACAAGAGAGGGCAGCCGCAGCCGGAGTAGGTGCGGCGGCTGGGAAGAAACGTGACCCGCATTATGAACCCATTAACAGGCACCCCCTTTTTTGAGGATCCAGGGAAGCCGCAGAAAAAAAAAAAATAAAATAAATACTCACCTTAGACATCCCACGCCGGTACTAACCTGGAAAAAAGTGAGACGTCCAGGGAGCTGATGGACGTCCTCGTCTCCGCAACCGACAGGCTCTGGTGGGCGAATGGGTGGGGGACGGAGCCAGGACCGGACTTCTAAGCACGCTTGTGTGCTAGGCTCTTGGTCCTGGAGAGGGATCTATGAGGATACGGGGTGGCAGTACACGCCGTACTCATAGTCCGTTTTGTGGGACTACAGGTGTGACTGCTCACCCTGTATCCCTCCAGAAAACCTGAAAAGAAACGACGCACATTGAGGTAGATAAGGGTCTAATGAAAGACCCGTGTCCACCTCCTACTGACACTAAGCTAAACTGAAGAGCATGATGCCAGTCGGTGGGGTGTATACTGCAGAGGAGGAGCTAACTTTTTTATTTGCATAGTGTCAGCCTCCTAGTGGCAGCAGCATACACCCCATGGTTCCTGTGTCCCCCAATGAGAGGCGATAAAGAAAGCATGATGTTTCCACCACCATGCTTTACAGTAGGTATGGTGTTTGATGGATGCAACTCAGTATTCTTTTTCCTCCAAACACGACAAGTTGTGTTTCTACCAAACAGTTCCAGTTTGGTTTCATCAGACCATAGGACATTCTCCCAAAACTCCTCTGGATCATCCAAATGCTCTCTAGCAAACTTCAGACGGGCCCGGACATGTACTGGCTTAAGCAGTGGGACACGTCTGGCACTGCAGGATCTGAGTCCATGGTGGCATAGTGTGTTACTTATGGTAGGCCTTGTTACATTGGTCCCAGCTCTCTGCAGTTCATTCACTAGGTCCCCCCGCGTGGTTCTGGGATTTTGGCTCACCGTTCTTGTGATCATTCTGACCCCACGGGGTGGGATTTTGCGTGGAGCCCCAGATCGAGGGAGATTATCAGTGGTCTTGTATGTCTTCCATTTTCTAATTATTGCTCCCACTGTTGATTTCTTCACTCCAAGCTGGTTGGCTATTGCAGATTCAGTCTTCCCAGCCTGGTGCAGGGCTACAATTTTGTTTCTGGTGTCCTTTGACAGCTCTTTGGTCTTCACCATAGTGGAGTTTGGAGTCAGACTGTTTGAGGGTGTGCACAGGTGTCTTTTTATACTGATAACAAGTTTAAACAGGTGCCATTACTACAGGTAATGAGTGGAGGAAAGAGGAGACTCTTAAAGAAGAAGTTACAGGTCTGTGAGAGCCAGAAATCTTGATTGTTTGTTTCTGACCAAATACTTATTTTCCACCATAAAATGCAAAAAAAATGATAAAAAAACAGACAATGTGATTTTCTGGATTTTTTTTCTCAGTTTGTCTCCCATAGTTGAGGTCTACCTATGATGTAAATTACAGACGCCTCTCATCTTTTTAAGTGGTGGAACTTGCACTATTGCTGACTGACTAAATACTTTTTTGCCCCACTGTATATATATATTCATACTTTATTATTTTTCACCTATTTGGACACTGTTTCCAATAATTTTTCACTTATTATATTTTGTGGCGGACACCCTTATTCATTTTTTATTTATTTTTTCCTCATATATTTTTTATTTTTATTTTTCCAATTTTTTCATGGTGTTATGGTTTTCATAAACTTATTTAGTGCGGACACTCTTGTTATTGCATCATTGCCAATTACTTCAATAAAGGTTCTTTTTATCACATCTGCAAAGAGTTTTATTTTTATATTTTTTATATAGCGCTAACATATTCCGCAGCGCTTTACAGTTTGCACACATTATCATCACTGTCCCCGTTGGGGCTCACAATCTAAATAGTTTGTATGTTCCGCCCGTGTTTGCGTGGGTTTCCTCCCACATACCAAAGACATACTAATAGGGGATTTAGATTGTGAGCCCCATCGGGGACAGCGATGATAATTTGTGCAAACTGTAAAGCGCTGCGTAATATGTTAGCGCTACATAAAAATAAAGATTATTATTAATATTTATCAGAATTTCTCCTTTGTCCTTCAATTATTACATGTCCTGAGGTTTTTCATGATAGATAGAGTGACACTGTAAGAATTGAAAAAAAATTGGCCTGGTCAAAAAAGGTGAGACAGGCTTCAGAGTGAAAGGGTTAAATGGCAAAAACTTGCTGACAGATTCCCTTTAAGAAAGCTACAAAAATTCTGAGGCATAGTGGCAATGGTGTTTCAGGAGGTTACCACACATTTATTAAATGCAGATATAACTTAATTCAAACAAAGAAAAATGAAAGTGGCACTCACCCCGATGCTGCTGTCAAATGAAGTCCTTTATTCAAATATATACATGGACGAACAAGAGTTGAGGAGGCGGCTGGTAGTAAGCAGGGTGCGGGAAGGAGGAAGACGGCCGTTTCGCGCGTGTGCGCTTCTACGGGTCCATGTCATGGACCCGTAGAAGCGCACACGCGCGAAACGGCCATCGTCCCCCTTCCTCCTTCCCGCACCCTGCTTACTACCAGCCGCCTCCTCAACTCTTGTTCGTCCATGTATATATTTGAATAAAGGACTTCATTTGACAGCAGCATCGGGGTGAGTGCCACTTTCATTTTTCTTTGTTTGAATCAAGACGATATTTCTTACAGTTGAGCACCACCCACTAGCTACGATCTTGGATTATATGCCATAGTGATCCTATACTGAACCACATGCCTTAAGAGATTGAGAAAAACCTTATGATTGCCTAGTTGCCTTCCCATCTTTACTTTCAGATATAACTTACTATCATGGCAAATGACACTAAAACCAATGGTAATTCCTGTATGTACTCATGTATAAGCCGAGTTTTTCAGCACATTTTTTTGGCTGAAAATGCCCCCTTCGTCTTATACACTAGTAATTGTCCCAGTTTATGGCAGAGAAGGGGAAGCGGCGGAGCAGTAGGTCACAGGAGGCAGGAGCCGGCGGATGCGGCTAAAGCCTGTGCCCACTGCTAAAGATAAATGAATATTCACTGCACTGGCAATGACTATTCATTTCTCTTATAGTGCGATAGTGCGCGCACAGTTACAGCCGCCGACTTCCAGCAGCTGCCATGCTCTCATGGGTGCCAACTCATTAAGATAATGAATATTCACCTCTCTCCATTTCCATAGGCGTTGGAATGGGAATGGGAATAAGGAGCCATGTATACAAGGATAGGGATAAGGAGCCATGCAGACAAGGACGGGGATAAGGAGCCACGCATACAAGGACGGGGATAAGGGGGCCATGCATACAAGGATAGGGATAAGAAGCCATGCAGACAAGGACGGGGATAAGGAGCCATGCAGACAAGGACGGGGATAAGGAGCCATGCATACAAGGATGGGAATAAGGGGGCCATGCATACAAGGATAGGGATAAGGAGCCATGCATACAAGGATGGGAATAAGGAGCCATGCATACAAGGAAGGGAATAAGGAGCCATGCATACAAGGATGGGGATAAGGAGCCATGCATACAAGGACGGGGATAAGGAGCCATGCATACAAGGATGGGAATAAGGGGGCCATGCATACAAGGATGGGAATAAGGAGCCATGCAGACAAGGATGAGATAAGGAGCCATGCATACAAGGACGGGGATAAGGAACCATGCATACAAGGACGGGGATAAGGAGCCATGCATACAAGGATGGGAATAAGGGGGCCATGCATACAAGGATAGGGATAAGGAGCCATGCATACAAGGATGGGGATAAGGAGCCATACATACAAGCATGAGAATAAGGAGCCCATGCATACAAGTATAGGGATAAGGAGCCATGCATACAAGGATTGAATCTGGAGCCCATGCATACAAGGATGGGGATGAGGAACCATGCATACCAGAATAGGGATTAAGAGACAGTACATACCTGGCTTATACTCGAGTCAATAAGTTTTCCCAGTTTTTTTAAGCAAAATTAGGTGCCTTGGCTTATACTCGGGTCAGCTTATACTCGAGTATATACGGTATGGTTTTTTTTAATTTTAAAATGAAACTTCAACTATTCCTGGATTATCCAGGCAGCCTAAAATACTGTCTGTAGGAAATGAACAACAAGACAGGGAAGACTCATTATGCAATATTACAGCCAACCTATAGAACATAGTTTTCTATTGAATACTCATTTTTCTCTATAAGAAATTGTGTAAAACATCTATTATCCAAGGATGCAAAAAAAAAAACTATTTTCATATAACAACAAAAAGGAAAAAGGAAAACAGCACATACCTTAAATGCCATCGTGAATAATGACAAAGTGTCCAGGATTGTAAGGCATACTTCAGTAGCTATGTTTGCTTCAAGTAACGACTGGTGAAGAATATCTGCATCTGAGTGGCCATAGCCTAAAGAAATGGACAAGCATTGGGTAAACATTTCTGTAAAAGATCATAATACATAAAACTGAATAGCAGAAATATCAGTATATAAAGAAACATTACTCTGGAAACAGGATAAAACATTAAGTAAAAACGTGAATGGCTGTGACCAATAATTTTCAAGTTCAGTTACTGTGACTTTTCATTGGATAAACCTTTTGGTCCAAGACAAAGTCATAGATAAGAGTAGAAAGCAAACGTACAGATAGAACTCTGTTCACATCAGTGTTGTTTCTTCCATTTATCACACTTGCCACAGCACTGTGCTGGATTTATTGCATGATGGACACAGGCTACGACTGCGACCTCCAATGACTTATCACAGGGTCTGGGAGGTTCTGCTGAGGTGTCCATTCCTTTTAAGGGAAGAACAGCCTGTCATACCTAATGGGGGTCTTCAATTCAGATGTGAACAGAGCCCATTTTACAAACAGGTTTTCAGGAACCAGTTATAAGAAATAAACAATGAAAGTATTCTTGTCTTTGTATCGACCATAGCATGTATTGAAACAGACTGCACAAGCGCCAAGAGTGCTGCAGTAAAGCTTCACTAAACGTTAGTAATGACATCTAAGGGTTCGTTCACATAGGTTAAGCACAGAGCATGTATTTGCTCTAAAATGTGCAACAGAAATCAGAAGAACCTTGGTTTTCGGGCATGGATTTCTGGCTTACAAGGACCATGCCATTTAATTCATGCTGCCCAAACCACAGGCAGGATTATCACAGCGTGACGTCATGATTGCAGCCAGGCTCTGATAATGCTGTGCTTTAAGGCCCCGTCACACATAGCGACGCTTGAGCGATTCCGACAACGATGCGACCTGTCAGGGATCGCTCAAGCGTCGCTATGTGGTCGCTGGTGAGATGTCAAACAGTGAGATCTCACCAACGACGCAGCAGCGATGCGGCGACCTGTAGCGACCTGTACAACGATCCTATTTCATGGCGATTCAATGGGACGTCCTGTCAACGAGGTCGTTGGTAAGGTGTCAAACACAGCGATGTGTGCTACCCAGCGGGACCTCAACGATCAAAAAATGGCCCAGGCCATTCCGACACGACCAGCGATCTCACAGCAGGGGCCTGATCGCTGCTACGTGTCACACATAGCGAGATCGCTACTGAGATCGCTGTTGCGTCACAAAACTTGTGACTCAGCAGCGATCTCGCTGTGTGTGACGGGGGCTTTATTCTGAACAGCTTTGGCAATTCAGAGTAAACATGAAAAGTCGGCCGGGGACAATGCATCACAGCTGACTAGTTCTATGGGGTGTCTGCGCAGGTTCTCCCTGCCCCATTCCAGTTGACTGACAGGTCTCTCCCTCTGTGTGCTAGGAGAGCAGGGAAGGGAATAACTGGCTGAGGACCTACTTTGGACTAATCACCTGAGATGCGAGTCCTCGCGCGGTGTTTCAATGGTTACACTGAATCGCTGCCGTGATCGGGTAGCATTATTGAATGACAGATTCCCTTTAAACTGCAGCAGTCAGCTCAGAAAGGCGGCTGATCTAGAGCTAATGCACTGGCCTCTCTACCTGCTGCAGTTTTCGGGTGACATCTGTATTGAAACACTTTCAAAAACTGTATGAACAACGCGGTTCTCACATTGAAAGAAATCCGGCTTGTTTAGTAAGCATTTTATGCAAACTTTGGGGTTAAAATTTTACATTTTTTATGCCAAAATGTGTTTTAAGAAAAGAGTAAATTTCAATTGGACTATGAGAATATTTCACTTTTCTGTAAAGACATTTTCTCCAGTGAACAATTGTCTTTTTAATCACTCAGAAGTGAAAATAGTCCGTTTAGAAAAGAAATCTCCAGTAAGAATGAGTAATCCGAACAATCCAGGATATACAGGATAGACAGAATATACAGGATATCCAGGATATACAAGGCCATCACTGACATCATAGCAATACATGCAGTTAGGCAGCAATCCACAACTTGGTTTATCTTCTGTCATTTACTATCAGAACAAAAGCCCAGCCGATCAGTTACATTATAGGCCACTCTCTTCACACCATAGTTATACCATATGTCAGATGTATATGACTGAATACATTATATGTTTTTATACTACACTTTTTAGTCCAAGAAATAGTAGTATTATTTCCATAAATGTACATGGATCCAAATTTATCACAAAATTTACATTTCACCCACTTGGAGAAATAAATATATTACATTACAAATACAGATCAGGATATAGCAAACTGTATCAATCACAAGTATACAGTCGCATCTGCGGGGTGATGTAGGTATACATCTGGCATAAGGCACAGACATGCTACAGGCAGTGCACACACAACCATTACATACTACGGTCCTATCCACACCACATGCCGGTCATAGAATTGTACAGGTATAGTCTTGTTGTTTTTCTTCCTAACCCGGTAAGTCAGTAACTGACTAGTAATAGTAATATTATGCTATGTTAGACATTTACCTGCAGTATAGAATTAGTAAATGCACTTCGGTCCGGTCCAAATGTTGGCATAAGAAGACCTCTTTAGCATACATTTGGCCCCCTAAAAGAGTATGAGTACATCATAGGATGCATTTACATATTCCAGCCAAGCATGGCCTTCAGATGTAGCCCATAAATGTGGTGTAAGCAGAACCTCTACTATGCGGCTTTATTATATCAAGAACACAGGATTCTCAGGAGAAAAGGGCTTTCAGCTTTGACCGACACTCAACGCAGCATTAAAAAATAAATAATATAAAAACCCACTATGGAAAGCAAATGGAGAAAGTACTTTGGCATAAGAAGCTGCTGGACAACAGTTCTTCTTGGCAATCCATATGATGGACAACATACGCATTTTTGGCCATCATCTCTTTCCCAATTCTTACAATGTGAGACATTGCTATGAGGAGCACATGAGCTACTGCCGCTCCAATCACATTAGATCTTCTATATATTATAGACACAAATACATCGGTGTTTTCCAAATGGAACATACAAGCATCAGGCTTATTTTTTTTCCATTAAAGCTAGGTTCACACTAATACAGTGCTCTTCTGTCAGAATCAAATAAACAGTCCATGTTTTCATGTATTCCTGTAAGAGAAGAATTCTCCCAGGACTGAGGCCGGACCGTGTCCACAGTGACTCCATTGGCTTCTTTTAAGTGAAGGGCACCATTAAGGCACTGTTGGGGTTCTCGCTGAACCACTGTTCTTCAGGGATTCCAACAGAAACCTGACGGAGTCCTCAGCAGAGACCACTGTATTACTGTAAACCCAGCTTGTGCGAGTCCTGATCACATTTTCAGTATGATAAAAGGTGTGAAACACAGAATAGGCTTACCAGTGTAGAAAAAAAGAATGGAGACAAGGTAACATACATCAAGCAGGATGGCAAGGCAAAATGGAGAGAGGAGCATGCATACTTTCAAATGACTTGTGTGGAATACAAATGGTTGGGTTTCAGATTTTGGATGCAGAAAGTAAAAATCCATAATGATTAATGTATGGAACAATGAAATGATGATAGGGAAATGTAGATGTAATAACCACACATCTATGACGTACTGATCTACAGCTACCCTCAGTATTGTTATACAAGTCCATTATTCTAGGACAATGAATATAAAGTCTACATTGCCTTCAGATTCATTCCAGGACTTTTGGTATTATAGTCCTAATAGTGAAAGAAATCTAGCCACAAGCCAGCTGTCCTGCCAGGTAGGGACTTTTTATGGTCTTTACCACAGGGGTGGTGCTCATAAGGTAATTGTACAGAGCAGCCAAAAGACACATGCCCACAGAGAATCATGCAAGCATCGCCCCCTTAGTAAAGACCATGCAAAGTAACCCCTAAATAAAAGGCCCATACCTCGAACTATATAGATAGATTATAACTATATAATATAGATTTTACCTATGGTCATTTGAAAATACATAAAGGTAACTAATGATAGCGTGCCAAAGTCATGCTTAATAGTGACACGAGTCCCAAATATTCTCAATGCACGCTATACAGAGAGATTTTAGAGTCCATCTCCCCATGCACATATCTAGTAGGCCTTTCTGTTATACGTAACATACTTTTTTCCAGGGAGCATTGCCTATAAGATGCAGGTTTCCAGGCTGGTACTACATCAGAATAACATAAGACACAGAGTAACGCAGTGTAATTACAGTATAGGATGGGAGAACACCTGTATAGCTTCAAGCATTGGTTTTCATTTGTTGGTTTATAAAGGGCTGATGACAACTAAATCTGCTTCTGTTCAAGGCATTTCAGGCAGCTAAACAGGTCTTATGAAGACAGAAAAGAGGGCCGACCCTCTTTTCTGTCTTCATAAGACCTGTTTAGCTGCCTAAAATCCTTTTCCTTGTATTCCTCCAAGGCCAGTCTCCATTGGCTTCTGGTATTGCTTCCAATCCTACTCTCATATAATCCTAATGAGCTAACTCGCCATAGTAGAGGGTCCATCCAGAATAAAGGGCAACATGATGCGCCCGCGATCACACCAAATAGGATATTACTATAGTAAATGGTTGGCATGTCAAAGTTATTATAGAGGTTGCTTCATTTATGGAGAATATATAAAAATAGTGAAATATGAGCAAAAAGTTTGGCTTCCACATATTTATAAGAATCTCTTGTTTTAACAGTGAGTGAAGTACCAGTAGATGTTACATCAGCACAGAATAGGGTAGTAGGGTTTACAAGAACTGCACTATGCCTGAGACTAATTCAGAAAGAAAAATACTAGAGCTATTGAAAAGGTCGGTCCTCCTGACACTGGATATGGAGAGAACTACGGGTCTACAAGGAGAATTGTGGTATTTCTTCTTTATTAAACACCAAATTATCTGATCTAGTGCACTCTGCAATTACATATCAAACAAATAGATGTTAGTTTTGGTCTTATGTTCAGCAGACTGCGTAGGGCTGAAAGATCTTGGGACGCAACGTTTTTAACCCCTAATCTGAGAGCAGCATAATGTAGAGACAGAGAGCTCAGCATTCAGAGTACAGTTTGCTGTATTTTCATATACATCGCTGGGATCAGAATCTCTACCCCTACATCGTGCTGCTCTCAGCTGGGGAGCAAAATCCTAGGGACAAAGTCCCGTTTGGTCATTCCAGATATAACACGGTTGTTAGTAAGAAGCCAGATGACAATAAAACCAGTTGCTACTAAGCAATTAGGTGTTTCCATACACATTAAAATGACGCTGTGCCAGGGGTTATGTACTAAACAACATTCAGTAGGACTAAAATAAGAAGGAAGCAAAGCAGGAGAATTATAACAACTTTGGCTTAACGTAGTGCAGACTTCTAGGCCAAAGTCAACCTGATTGAATCTTACCATTTTCTACAGCTATTCCAAGTATACTTGATATCTTTCTCACACTGAAAACACAGAAAAAGTCAATTCATTATTGAATGCTTTTTCATACACATAACTGTGGACATTATAGTCTCAGCTATCATCGGCTTTACTGCTGGCACCTGGAGGTTAATGTGTGCGGAGCACGCTCTGCCAGGACCATGCAGGCACACGTCCAGATTACTGGTCACAGTACAGAGGAAAACCTGCTACTGGGAGGATTCAGAAACCCTCTCCATCATAGATCTACAAACCATGAATTGTCATGTCATCTCTGTGGCTGCACAATACAAGCAGAATCGTGCCGCACACATTATCATCTGGTGTCCATGAGCAATCCTGTTCAGGGAAGGAAAAACATGAAATTGAGCCCAGATTGAAAAATCTTCTAGAGTCCAAGTGTGGTGCAGAGAGGCTTTGGTACGTGCCAGTGCTGTGGTGGTACAAGAAGAGGCGGCCGATAGCGAAGATCATCACAGAACTTACTGTGGTTAAAAGTGAGAGAGTTATCCAGGCTGCTGAGCTGCTGCAATCTGGCATGCATCATCCCTGTCCTGTTACGGGAAACAGGTAATGTCTGAGACTTTCGGTCATGAACTATGGGTCCCAACCCATCCTGGTTCCTGTAAGATGAGTGGAAATGGGATAGAAGCACCAGTTAGATGTGTCCCCACTGCAGAGAAGTGGGGGCAGTTAGTAAAGCAGAGAAAACACACAACCTTAAATAAAAAATTGGGTCTAAAGCAAAATAAAAAAATTATATTAACCATAAGAGCAACATGCTACAAACAAAGCGCTAAACGTCAAATCTGGGTATTGGTCATGAATATTACTCGCTATTTACAACTAGATAATTAACTAGGAGACTCCTAAACCAAACTATGGTCCAATATGACGATAAAGAAATGTGTTGATGCAATTAGCTATGCTATGAATTGTTCCAAAGGGTTAAATTGGAAAACGCCATACAGAAAAGGCATGCAAGAGAGTAAAAAGCAGCAAGGCAAGGTGATTGGTGATTTTCTTACCCAGCAGGAAGGGAGAAGAGCCATATACTTTGTTATACTTGCCAGCAATCAAGTGAGGAAAACAGAAAGAGTGAGGTGTGTTAGCAATCAGCCGAGGCTGGCTCCCTAAAGTGTACCACCACCATCAGTGCAAAAGTGAGGGCCAAGGCAGGACACGCAGACATCTGAGACACCTTATTATTCATGTTATCATGTGAGATACCCGGAACATGCACTCGGCACCATGGATCATGCTTACGTCGGTGTCAGTGTACACAATGTGAAGTATGACGTTAATCCCAAGAGTATAAGGTTGTGGGAACATAATAAACATGGCCCTTACTGAAGCTGGTCATAGACGTGAAGATTATTTGTAGCAATTCAAACACTTATGTAGAATTTACAACTTTTTTTTTTTTTAACATCAATATTGGCTGATGCCAAGACACATTCATTTCACATTATCCATGAGATACATTATCCATACACTGAGAAATATCCATTTAGGCATGCCACTTTCCAATATACTATAGAATTTAAGAATCAAACACTAAATTGTACAAGAATCATTAAAGGGAACCGGTCACCCCCAAAATCGACAATGAGCTAAGGCCACCGGAATCAGGGGCTTATCTACAGCATTCTGGAATGCTGTAGATAAGCCCCGATGTATCCTGAAAGATGAGAAAAAGAGGTTAGATTATACTCACCCAGGGGCGGACCCGTCCAATGGGCGCCACGGTCCAAGGCCTACTATCTTCATCAGATGACGTCCTCTTCTTGTCTTCACGTTGCGGCTCCGGCGCAGGCGTACTTTGTCTGCCATGTTGAGGGCAGAGCAAAATACTACAGTGCACAGGTGTCGGGCCTCTCTGACCTTTCCTGGCACCGGCGCACTGAAGTACTGTGCTCTGCCCTCAACAGGGCAGACAAAGTACGCCTGTGCCAGAACCGCAGCATGAAGACAAGAAGAGGACGTCATAGTAAGAAGATGGGAGGCCCCGGACCAGACAGCGACTCCCACAGCAGCGGGACCGCCCCTGGGTGAGTATAATCTAACCTCTTTTTCTTATCTTTCAGGATACATCGGGGGCTTATCTACAGCATTCCAGAATGCCGTAGATAAGCCCCTGATGCTGGTGGGCTTAGCTCATTGTCGATTTTGGGGGGTGACAGGTTCCCTTTAACGGGGTTGTCAACTACTTGGACAAGACCTTCTTGATCTAAATGTTTGACCCCAATAAAATAAAAAACCTATACTCACCTCCCGTGCCATTCCAGAAGTCAGGACTCACGGTCCTGGGGCTCTCGTGTCGGTGTTGGGACATGTGACTCTCCTCACCTTTGGACAAATCGAACATGAAGAGGATGTCCGGGCTGCAGCCGCTCTCTCACTTCTACTTCATGTTCAATTTGACAGGAGGCGAGGACAGTGATGCCAGCGCTGATTGGTCCCCAGGGTCACATGTCACAACAACCACACGATAGCCCCAGGACCGCGAGTCCCGACTGCTGGAACGGCGACAGCACGGGAGGTGAGTATAGGTTTTTTATTTTATCGGGGCCAAAGAATCAGCTCAAGAAGGGGTTGTCCTAGTAGTGGATAGCTTCTTTAACTCTATAACCAGCTTGTGCCATGCTACAAAAAATTATAAAATTAACCCTCTTAAGAAAATCTGAGTAGTAAGACACAGATGTACAGTACTGTTAGGTTTAAGTAAAACATGAATTAATCCCAGGTTCATTAATTTCTTCCACACACTTAATTATTATGGTCAAAATAAATTAAGAAATAGGTCATATACATAAAGCGTGCTATAGTGATGACAGAATATAAGACAAGGCTGTGTCTGTGCTACCTCCAGTAGTAGTATATTTAGTGCCAAGGATGGGATCAAACACCGCACTGTGAGACCAGGATGGAAGTTTTCAAAGTTGTAGCAATGAAGTTTCGGATCTAGCACAAGGTTAAAAAAAACTGCAAAATCTTTAAGTTTTATATAAAAACACCCAAAAAACTCAAAAGTAAACTTTGGGAAAAGTTTTCTTGAGCTTGAAGGATGGGATCCAATCCTGTTCTTGGCATTAAATATACAGCTAAGTTAGTGACAGGTTTAGTTTGTGTGCCCTAAAGGAGTTGGTCCAGGATTTACAAAATTATCCTAGTAGTAGAAAATGTTAAAAAAAATGTTTTCCAGTGAAAACATAACTTATATTGCTTCGCAAGTGCTGGCACTATGTATATATGGCATTAGACCACTTAGGCCAGCTTACATGAAGGCATAGCATGTCATCATTGCGAGACAAGCAAACATAGGCCAATGGGGACCAACAGAGGTCAAGGAAGGTAAGTCTTCGATATTTTTACTTTAATACAATGCCTGCTGTTTAAATAGTTTTAACTGATGGACAAGCTGATCATATGAGAAATATTCATTCAATTATCATGGGATGAACAATAATCAATCTCATACTGTGCTTATAAATTATTTTCCATGAATCTAATGACATGAACTAAGAAAAAAAAAATACCCTCATTGTACAACCTGCTACATGTTCAATCAATTTCATTAACTGCATATATTGCAGGACTGTTTTAGTGCCAAGTTCATGCTCCTTTAGAAGCGCCTTTCAACTGCTGCTCAATAATGAGAATAAGCAGTACACTACATTCAGTCTGTGTATGGGAATTCTCCTGAGTCCAGGGGTTAGGAGCAGACAGGCTCACATAAGGTCCGTCCCCTTTCCTGATTGCTTGAACATAGTGTACAGTTCTTTGATGAGCAGCAATCGTAAAGAGCATCTAAAAGAGCATGAACTTGGCATGGACACAGCACTGCAGCATAATATTTGGGAGACAAGAAAGTAAAATAAGGTAATGAAACATATCATAACTTTGCAATGCCTGGATGATAAATAATAATAACAATAAAAACGTTTAGTTACTTTCAAACAGAAATACAAACAAAATCCAGTCTGGAAGCAGTTACATACAGAGGTGTCATGATGTTCACACAGCTCAATGTAACACTATACCTGGCAATGTATCGCTTCCCCATATACTGGAACTGATGAAGGCATACTCTGCAGAGGCGAGACAGATCACACAAAAGATCAGTGGAATATGACAATGTTATAATAGCAAACAGAAAGAAAGGGATTTGTAAATTAGCCATTTCTGAAAGAAAAACTAAATTGAATCTATTATTTTAATTTCTAGAACTGCAATAACGGACAATAAAGAGGTTATAACTTGTATAGTGGCTTGTGAAAGTATTCACCCCCTTGTTTTTTTACCTATTTTGCTACATTACAACCTGCGTTTAATTATGTTTGGAATCCGATTTGTGTGTGATGCATCAGCACTAAATGGTCTAAGTTAGTGAAGTGAGAGAAATGTAGGCATAAATTACATTTATGGGATCCAATAACTAAAACTTGGCATGTGCATATGCATTCACTACTTTTCCTATGAAGCCCCTAAACATTTCTGGTACAAGCAATTACCTTCATAAGTCACATGTTTAGTGAAAGGAGGTCCACCTGTGTGCAATCTAAGTGTCACATGGGGTCTGTCAGTATATACACAGCTTTTCTGAAAGGCCACAGAGGCTGCAACACCATTAAAGAGTTATTCCCATCTCCAATATCCTAGCCCAATATGTAGTAGGTGTATTAACCCCATAGCGACCGCCGATACGCCTTTTAACGGCGGCTGCTAAGGGTACTTAAACCACAGCGCCGTTAATTAACGGCGCTGTGGAAAAAGTACATAGCGCCCCCCAGAGGCCGATTTTCTCCGGGGTCTCGGCTGCCGGGGGTAGCCGAGACCCCAGAGAACATGATTCGGGGGTTTTTTAACCCACCCCGCATTTGCGATCGCCGGTAATTAACCGTTTACCGGCGATCGCAAAAAAACAAAAAAAAACAAAAAAAAAAACCGCGATCTCTTTTTAATTTCTCTGTCCTCTGATGTGATCGCACATCGGAGGACAGAGAAAAGGGGTCCCAGGTGGCCCCCCAATACTCACCTAGCTCCCCTGATGCTCCTCGTGGCTCCCGGTGGGTGCCGCCATCTTAAAAATGGCGGGCGCATGCCCCGCGAGAATCTTTGGGGTCTCGGCTGCCGGGGGTAGCCGAGACCCCAAAGAGCATGATCGGGGTCGGTTTTACCGACCCCTGTTTTGCGATCGCCGGTAATTAACTGTTTACCGGCGACTGCAAAAAAAAAAAAAAAAAGTAAAGTGTAATTCTCTGTCCTCTGATGTGATCGCACATCAGAGGACAGAGAAATAGGGGGATTCGGGGACCCTACAATACTCACCTGTGTCCCTGGATCCTCTTGCTGCTCCTCCTGGCGCCCGCCATCTGTCTCCATCTGCCGGCCGGCAGGAGAACAGCAGTTGGGGCTAAAATTAGGGTTAGGGGTAGGGTTAGGGGTAGGGTTGGGGCTAAATTTAGGGTTAGGGTTGGGGCTAAATTTAGGGTTAGGCTTCTTTCACACTTACGTCGGTACGGGGCCGTCGCAATGCGTCGGCCCGACATACCGACGCACGTTGTGAAAATTGTGCACAACGTGGGCAGCAGCTGTAGTTTTTCAACGCATCTGCTGCCCAATCTATGTCCTGGGGAGGAGGGGGCGGAGTTACGGCCACGCATGCGCGGTCAGAAATGGCGGATGCGACGTACAAAAAAAACGTTTCATTGAACGTTTTTTGTGCCGACGGTCCGCCAAAACACAACTGATCCAGTGCACGACGGACGCGACGTGTGGCCATCCGTCATGATCCGTCGGCAATACTAGTCTATGGGCAAAAAACGCATCCTGAGGGCACATTTGCAGGATCCGTTTCTTGTCCAAAACGATGGATTGCGACGGATGCCAAACGACGCAAGTGTGAAAGTAGCCTTAGGGCTAGGGTTAGGGTTGGGGCTAAAGTTAGGGCTATGGTTGGGGCTAAAGTTAGGGTTAGAGCTGGGATTAGGGTTAGGGTTTGGATTAGGGTTGGTATTAGGGTTAGGGTTGGCATTAGGGTTACGCTTGGGATTAGGGTTAGGTTTGGGATTAGGGGTAAGGTTAGGGTTGGGATTAGGGGTGTATTGGGATTAGGGTTAGGTTTGAGGTTAGGGTTGAGATTAGGATTAGGGGTGTGTTGGATTTAGGGTTTTGATTAGGGTTATGGTTAGGGTTGACATTAGGGTTGTTTTGGGGTAAGGGTTGTGATTATGGTTAGGGTTAGTGATTAGGATTATGGATCAGGTTGGGATTAGGGTTAGGGGTGTGTTGGGGTTAGGGTTGGAGCTAGAATTGGGGGGTTTCCACTGTTTAGGTACATCAGGGGGTCTCCAAACACGACAGCCAATTTTGCGCTCAAAAAGTCAAATGGTGCTCCCTCCCTTCTAAGCTCTGCCGTGCACCCAAACAGTGGGTTACCCCCACATATGGGGCATCAGCGTACTCGGGGTAAATTGGACAACAACTTCTGGGGTCCAATTTCTCTTGTTACCCTTGCGAAAATAAAAACTTGGGGGCTACAATATCTTTTTTGTGAAAAAAAAAATATTTTTTATTTTCACGACTCTGCATTTTAAACTTCTGTGAAGCACTTGGGCATTCAAAGTTCTCACCACACATCTAGATAAGTTCATTGGGGGGTCTAGTTTCCAAAATGGGGTCACTTGTGGGGGGTTACTACAGTTTAGGTACATCAGGGGCTCTGCAATCACAACATAATGCCCACAGACCATTCTATCAAAGTCTGCATTCCAAAAAGGCGCTCCTTCCCTTCCGAGCTCTGCCGTGCGCCCAAACAGTGGTTTACCCCCACATATGGCACATCAGCGTACTCGGGATAAATTGGACAACAACTATTGCAGTCCAATTTCTCCTGTTACCCTTGTGAAAATAAAAACTTGGGGGCTACAATATCTTTTTTGTGGAAAAAAAAATATTTTTTATTTTCACGACTCTGCATTCTAAACTTCTGTGAAGCACTTGGGCATTCAAAGTTCTCACCACACATCTAGATAAGTTCCTTGGGGGGTCTAGTTTCCAAAATGGGGTCACTTGTGGGGGGTTACTACTGTTTAGGTACATCAGGGGCTCTGCAAATGCAACATAATACCCGCAGACCATTCTATCAAAGTCTGCATTCCAAAATGGCGCTCCTTCCTTCCGAGCTCTGCCGTGCGCCCAAACAGTGGTTTACCCCCACATATGGGGTACCAGCATACTCAGGACAAATTGGACAACAACTTTTGGGGTCCAATTTCTCCTGTTACCCTTGTGAAAATAAAAACTTGGGGGCTAAAAAATCTTTTTTGTGGGAAAAATTTTTTTTTTTTTATTTTCACGGCTCTGTATTATAAACTTCTGTGAAGCACTTGGGCATTCAAGGTTCTCACCACACATCTAGATAAGTTCCATGGGTGGTCTAGTTTCCAAAATGGGGTCACTTGTGGGGGATTTCTACTGTTTAGGCACATCAGGGGCTCTCCAAACGCGACATGGCGTCCGATCTCAATTCCAGCCAATTCTACATTGAAAAAGTAAAACGGCACTCCTTCTCTTCCAAGCTCTGCGGTGCGCCCAAACAGTGGTTTACCCCCACATATTGGGTATCGACGTACTCAGGAGAAATTGCACAACAACTTTAGTGGTCTAATTTCTCCTGTTACCCTTGTGAAAATAAAAATTTGTGTGCAAAAAGATCATTTTTGTAGAAAAAATGCAATTTTTTTTTTTCACGGCTCTACGTTATAAACTTCTGTGAAGCACATGGGGGTTCAAAGTGCTCGCCACACATCTAGATAAGTTCCTTAAGGGGTCTAGTTTCCAAAATGGTGTCACTTGTGGGGAGTTTCCACTGTTTAGGCACATCAGGGGCTCTCTAAACGTGACATGGCGTCCGATCTCAATTCCAGCCAATTCTGCATTGAAAAAGTCAAACGGCGCTCCTTCACTTCTAAGTTCTGCGGTGCGCCCAAAAAGTGGTTTACCCCCACATATGGGGTATTGGCGTATTCAGGAGAAATTGCATAACAAAATTTATGGTTACATTTCTGTTTTTACACTTGTGAAAATAAAAAAATGGTTCTGAATTAAGATGTTTGCAAAAAAAAGTTAAATGTTCATTTTTTCCTTCCACATTGTTTCAGTTCCTGTGAAGCACGTAAAGGGTTAATAAACTTCTTGAATGTGGTTTTGAGAACCTTGAGGGGTGTAGTTTTTAGAATGGTGTCACACTTCATTATTTTCTATCATATAGACCCCTCAAAATGACTTCAAATGTGATGTGGTCCCTAAAAAAAAATGGTGTTGTAAAAATGAGAAATTGCTGGTCAACTTTTAACCCTTATAACTCCCTAACAAAAAAAAATTTTGTTTCCAAAATTGTGCTGATGTAAAGTAGACATGTGGGAAATGTTATTTATGAACTATTTTTCGTGACATATCTCTCTGATTTAAGGGCATAAAAATACAAAGTTTGAAAATTGCAAAATTTTAAAAATTTTCGCCATATTTCCGTTTTTTTCATAAATAATCGCAAGTAATATCGAAGAAATGTTACCACTAAAATGAAGTACAATATGTCACGAAAAAACAATCTCAGAATCAGCGGGATCCATTGAAGCGTTCCAGAGTTATAACCTCATAAAGTGACAGTGGTCAGAATTGCAAAAATTGGCCTGGTCATTAAGTACCAAATTGGCTCTGTCACTAAGGGGTTAATAATAATATTAGCAAATACCTCCAATCTAAAATCTATTTTTTCTGATTCACTATGTTTCTTTCCTCATGTGCAGGCATTGCAGGATCTTGGGTATCAATAAAAAAAAATTATACTACATTTCTAATTGGAGGTATTTACTTATATTATTACATTTAATACATATTGTGATAGGATTTTGGAGCTGGGAATACCCTTTTTACCAAACAACACCATGAAGACCAAGGAGATCTCCAAAAAAGTCAGGGGCAAAGTTGTTGAGAAGTACTAGTCAGGGTTGGGTTATAAAACAAATCCCAATCGCTGGTGATCCCCCGATGCACCATGAAATTCATTATCATCAAATGGAAAAAAGATGGTACCACAACAAACCTGCCAAGAGAGGGCCGCCCACCAAAACTCTCAGCCCGGGCAAGGAGGGCAGCAAAGAGGTGAAAGGAAACCCTGAAGGAGCTGCAAAGTTCCCAAGCAGAGACTAGAATATCTGTCCATATGACCACAATAAGCCGTACAGTCCATAGAGGTGACCCTCATGGAAGAGTGGGCAGAACAAAGTATTTAATTACACACAAAAATTGAGTTTGCCAAAAGCCATGAGATGGACTCCCAAAATGTATAGAGGAAGATTCTGTGGTCAGATGAAACCAAAATTTATTTTTTTGGCCACGAAGGTAAACTGGCGCCAAATCAACACAGCTCATCACCACAAGAACACCATCCCCACAGTGAAACATGTTGGTGGCAGCATCATGATGTGGGGATGTTTTTCGGCAGCAGGGACAGTGAAAATGGTTTGAGTCGAGGGGAAGATTGAGGGTGCGAAATGAAGGGATATTCTTGAGCAAAACTTCAGTCTGTTAGTGATTTGAGACTGGGACGGAGGTTCACCTTCCAACAAGACAATGACACAAAGCATTCAGCTAAAGCAACACTTGAGTGGTTTCATGGGAAACATATCAATGTTTTGGAGTGGTGTTTTTCTGTGGTCAGACTTGAAGATTGCTGTTCACCAGAAGAAAGCATCTAACTAGAAAGACTTGCAGCTGTTTTGCCTTGATGAATGGGCAAAAATCCAAGTGGCAAAATGTGGAAAGCTCATAGACACTTATCCAGAGCGACTTGCAGCTGTAATTGCCGCAAAAGGAGGCTTTACAAAATACTGAATTTAGGAGTTGGGGTGCATAGTTATGTACACTGAAGTTTTCAGTTATCTTTCCTAGTTGTTGTTTGGTTCACAATGAAAAGAAATCCAAATGTTCACAGTAGTAGGCATGTTCTTTACATGAACTGATGCAAAGCCTCAAAGAAAAAAGTGAGATTCCAGGTTGTGAGGTAGCAAAAACACCAAAAATGCCAACATGGGGTGAATACTTTTGCAAGCCACTGTAGGGGACGATGAAATAAAAGTACATACTCTGAGATGGTGAAAAAGTCCATCAGTTCTGTTGACGTGGCTTTGTTCCAATATGTAAACAGTGCGTCTGAAGAACAAAATGAATGAAAGCTTATTATATATATTAACTACTACCGGGCTGCTATTCTGGACATGCACTGGACATGAATATATGCTTTTTACAAGAGATTACATTATTTGGGAGCAGCATTACATTAAGCAGGAGAGTTAAATTACAGATGATAGGTATTCTGCACAGCCTGTACACACCCTTTTGGTGGTACACTTTACAGATTATGTTCGCAATGAAAGAGCCATTCAAAGGTATTTTCAAAATGGACAATCGTAGTCTCAGAATCCTAAATCATGTGAAGCTTCACAAGGCTTTCCCCTCCCCAGGCATGTATCCTTATAAAAACTGAACCTGCCAAGGCTCAGGTCACCCATCTCTCCTGGAAAAAGTGGCATGACTATTCATGATTGAAAGAGTGTCTGAGGAGGGGAGAGAAGGGCCTTAGGCTATGTGCATATGTTGCAGATTTTGCTGCGGATCCGCAGCGGATTTGACGCTGTGGATCTGAAACGGTTTTCCATGCGTTGCACAGTACCATGTAAACGTATGGAAAACAAAATCCGCAGTGCACATGCTGCAGAAAAAACACGAGGAAACACAGCGGTGTTTTTTCCGCAGCAAGTCAATTCTTTGTGTGGATTCCGCAGCGGTTTGCACCTGCTCCATAATAGGAATCTGCAGATGTAAAACCAAGAGGTGGAATCCGCACAAAAAAGCGGTAAATCCGCGGGTAATCCGCAGTGCTGTTTACCTGCGGATTTAGCAAAAACAGTGTGGAAAAATCCGCACACCAATCCGCAACGTGTGCACATAGCCTAAACCAAGATCAGACAGAATTCTCTATTTAGTCCTTAAACGCCACTAATGAATGTAAAAATGATTAAAATTAAGTGCCGTTAAAGTAACACAACCTATGATGTAATGACATACAACCACCTCAGACAGATCTATGTCCCCAAGTATTACGTACCATCTGACATGCTTTTCAAAATGTGAAGGAAGCACATGAGTAAACTTTTGATTTCGGCTTGTTCCAGCTTGTCACAGCGAACTAATGTGTTTCCTAAAGAGCCTCCATGCTGATTCTAAGAATGTAAAACAGGTAGTAATTATCATCATTATTACACTGGACTGACTGAGCCCAGATCAACACGCTATCTAGATGGCACACCTCTCCACAAAGGAGCGGCACTGCAAACAATCACACATAGCGGAAAGCATTAAGGTACTATTCAGAGCAGTAGCGGATTTCATAGTTACGCAATGGTCATCATTAAATCCCATTATTCCACAGGTTTTACAAGGCCATACAGTGGATAATGAGAACACTAAATTAAAGCATTTATATTCTAAGATCAAAGTGGTGAAAATCAGTAAGGGTAAGGAAAGTTAGTATAACACTGCAATCACTACAAATAAGCAAGCCAATCACTCCACGTCAGAAGAATATGCTATAATATCATCAATCATCAGGATGGATACGATACTTATCACATGCCATGTAATCAGATACTAGAACCAAAGTATAAAATACTTTTTCTGAATGCAATACAGTCTCTGTCAGCACAGGCACGGTCAGCAGAGAGAAATCCATAGTGTATCGGTTTCTCTTAGCAGCCTGCGTGTAGTCTTCTTCCTGTCCACAAGAGCGCAGGGCATGTGCAGAATGCCTCCGAAACAGTTTGTCCTTCTGCACCGTGAATGCATGGTAAAGGCGAGGAGGAAATGCTTTAACCATTTACTACACAAGAGCATGACAAGCTCACCAAGCGACCGCAGCCGATAAAGAGCAGATATCTTAGACTCTGTTCACATGTGCGTTGTGGTCTCCATTCATAACAGAAACCATGATGCAGTACAGGATCTGTTATATGATGGACACCAAGAGGTCAACTGTGTGCTGAGCTACTTTTACAACCAAATTTGCCAGAATCTGCAACGCGAGCACCAGACGCAGATGTGAACATGGCCATACTCATTATGTATAGCAGACACATGAGTACATAGATGACGTACATAGCATAAAAAACAGTACTAATCATAAAAAGGTGTTGTCGCATGGGAATCATCAGGCTAATATTTTGATGAAAAAAAAAAATGAATTGCAATAGACATACCTTGTCTAAAGAACTGCTCTTGTCACTATTCCTCTCAGGAAGACTGTTCCCCGAGTCTGTGCTTATGAGAGACCCCCTGGAGTCTGCATTCCTCACACTATTTATATTGGGAGTGGATGAGGTATGCGGAGAAGCTGCAAAGTAATTAAAAAGTGAATTAAGCGTTAAATATTCTAAGAAAACATAGAATTAGTCTGGCTGAGGAAGGGGATGCCCGCGAAACGCTACCACAAAGGGGCTATGTTCACTCACCCGTGCCAGAGATAACACCGAAAAGATCCTTATGGAGGTTATTATCCAATGTGTTGCCTGGTTTCTGTGGCGTAACCAGTGGGTTTCCAGCGGCTGCATTAAGTAACAATTCATCTTTTGCATTCTTTAAGGAAGAAAAATACACGTGACATCTCATGATATAAATTGGTTACAGGAAAATCTACACGCAGATATGGACTGGATTTAGCACTTACACTCTGGGGTACGGGGAAGGGGGAGGTTTCTTTCACATTAATCCGCTGCACATTTTCAATTAGGAGCCCAAACAGCGGCAGGTAGAGCGTGGCTATCCTCGCCTGCTGGCTCTGAAATGGAAACGAGATGCTACAGATCAGCTTTCTAAAAGTTATTGCCAAGAAATAATGTACTTGTGCATGTGTCCTTTAATTACTGCATTGCTCCTGGATTCACGGCTGAAAAGAATTCACGTTAAGACATCCCTTTACAATCTTTAGGATGAAAAATGTAAACCTGAACACATGGCTACAATCGGTCCTCTCGCCAAAAAAGCTCTGAATCTAAACAATTCTCCTATTCTTTGCAAAGAGATATGTGTGGGAGGATTGTAAAACACTCCGCACTTGTTAAAATTCTGAAATGTGGAAAAGTATTTACTCAGCCATCTGCACATTCTGAAAGATCCACCCATAAAAATGTACACAAAACTCAAAATAGGATCCGATCCATCAACCCCTAATCCTTATAAGATTACTGAGAAAAAGCAAAATGCGCAAAGAATATTTCTTAGAATGTGAAGGCTAATAACAGTACTGACATTTTGCTATCATGTATAGCAAATGCCATTACATCAGGTCTAGATTTACCAAGTGAACACTTGTTTACTCCATAGACATAGAAGGACCAACATATATTTCATAAAACGGATGAGTTACCATTGGGCTGTAAACAGAGGATGTGCTGCCGACAATATGCAATCAATATGCAGAGGGGAGCAAATTGTTATAACAAACACGGATAGTGGATCGGCACACATTATGGGAAGAAATATGCCAATGTAAACCCAGCTCAAAGGGAATGCATCTTCAGAAAATGAACTGTCTTGGACATTTCATTGGGGGAATACTGGAAACCATGGGAATCCGCTGCCACTTGGAGGGTGACATTAAGAATACATCTTAAGAAAAAAGTTGTCTCCTCCCCTACTGGCTCCACCTGGCCTGCTGACACCCAGCTATTCAGTTTAGCTTAGTATAACGTAGGAGGCCGACTCAGGACTGACAGTTTTATGCCTGTTTTTGCATATATTTCTTCCTGTACTGACCTCTCTCTCTTTTCTTATTTAGGCTGGGTAACAGATCGGGGTGGGCTACTCCGTCTCACCCCACTATCACAGCATGTGGTGGTCAGTCTGCATCCTCTCTAGTCTGGATGGCAGGACAATTGTACTTTAACATACTCGGTAACTAGGTACAGGGTATGGATTACCCTTGGTGTTTGGACCCCTGCCCACATGACCAGAGTGTGGCAAGATGAATGGAGCAGAAGATGGCTATGGGACTCACAGAACCACAAGATCAAGCCTGCTCAGAACAGATAAATGCTCTACTTTCTTTGGTCCTCTTGGGCTTGTGGTGTGCTCATCCCTCAGCAATCTAGAGGCAGACCCAGTCCATTTCCTTGGCATTTCCTTTTCTGATGGCTAGTATTCCCTGCCGGCTCCTGCAGATTGTGGCACTCTTGGCTCTCCGGCAGGGCTGAGATTCTTAATTTGGTCCCCTGCTTCAGTTGAAGCCTAGCCATGGGATTGATGCTCCCAGAAACCCTTGTGTTTGGTCACCTCGTATTCTCTTGCCTATCTGACCTTCTAGCTAGTCTGCTTTAGTTTTCAGGAAGTCCTCAGATTCTCTGCTCTTGTGAATGCATCGTCCGTGGGATGGGTGCCACTTTAGAAACATTGAGTGTCCGATGAAGCCACACCTTCGGTGACACAAGTGTTCGTAGGGGTAGTAGAGTCAGGAGTGACATCACCTACTGTTTATGATTACTCCTATGTTATCAGCTGTATATTGAGGTATTGCCTGTCATTGCAACCCGGCCTCTGATAAAGAAACTGCTCTAAACACTTACTAAAATGATTGGAAATCAAACTAAAATTGACACAATGGCCAGTGTGAAAAATGCAAGATCTCTAATTTTTTTCTTAATAAAGATTTTTAAAAACAAATAAAAAAATGAGATATCACTGAAAAAAACATGATTTAAATAGGTACCGTAATTATCTGACAATATATTCACTTTTGCTCAGTGATGGACAAATAGTAGATCATTAATAAATATTCTGGATCTTCAATATCTTTTATCTCTGGAAGACTGTTGATGCATTTTACATTAAGCCTTTAATCATAAGTATTGTAAGAATGTAGAAGGTGTTTTTATTTATTTTCTATAAGTGCACTGTACTTCATTAATTTTCTATCATATACAGTACAAATCATTAGTAATCCATAAGCTGGATCCCTTATATTGGTAAATGTCATACTGCTCAGATTTCACATACTCTGGTAGAATATCGATCATCAAAAGAGTGCTTGATCATCAGGCTCTTCAGCACACTTATGGCAATTTGCCGGATTTCTCGGAACTCTTGCAGTGCGTTTCCCACCTCCCTAAGGAGGAGGCCCACCAAGAAATGGTTCTTGCAGAACTCGTCTGTCAATGTGTAGTCAAGCTGCAGATCTGTAGGAGCAACCAGGGATTAATTAAAAGCTAATAAGTATTGCCATTATGTTCATGAATTTCACAGTGTAAACATCTTGGTAACAAACCAGTCAGCAGTTTAATGATATGAGCCGAGCAAACTAGTGACACTCATTAGTAGCACTGGGAACAAAATACCGACACATATAACAAGATAAACAGTTCATCATCTGTTAGCTACCCTGTTACAATGGATGACAAGACTGGCAAGTGATTTGATTCCGGTTCTTTTTTTTTTTTTATTGCTACAGATAAAGAAATAAAATAATGTAACATCAAACTAAAATACTGAAGCTAGAGAACTGCAAAAACTGCCACACACTGCAAATCCTGCACCTACCGACAGAAGGGTCTAATGACTCCATTGTTGGCGAAAGAAACGCTAATTGTTGAAAATAAACAAAGTGGAAAATGAAAAAAAAATCGTATAAAATAAACTCTACCTGCTAACACGATTCTCAATATTTCATTTGTCGCTATGAGTCAACACAGAGATGTTTAATGTTGGTTGTAAGAGATAGAACAGATACCACAATTACTTATAAATGGGAAAAAAGTGGGGAAAAAGGGTATGGAGATGGACTAGGGTCATAGAATTTCAATTGGTAACTACAAAAAATGAAGAATAATGGACCAACACTAGATGCTGATCTGGATGACAATAGTACTTCTAATAAAATTGTTAAATCAGATTTGCTTTTTCCTAAATGTACTGCAGTGGAAAATAAAGCATTTCATGGATTTCTTCCCAACAGACAGTGGACGAAGAATGGGACAACAATCGGATGCTCATCTGGGGTTCCTAACAAATTTATAAAGTACAATTGCCTCCCCAGGATAATGGCCTGGCATGAACGTTCTTGTACTCATTGTGCCCATTCAAGGAACAGAAAAACAACTTTTTTTCTCGTTTGATATGGGGGTATTGTGCTATTTTTTGACTTTTTAAAGTTGTTTTGTATGAATTTTTTTTATGTATAGGCTTTTTATGTTTCCTCTATAAGTATTTTGGCAAAACGAGAACAAATATTGGAAGATATGATTTGTTCAAACCTGCTGTCTGCTACATAGAATATATGAAAACCCAGTGAACAATCCACCCCCCATCAAAAAAAGGACATGTCTGTAGGTCAACACTTACCTGGTCCTGGTCCTGACTAGAGATGAGCGAATTTGCTTGGGTTTCCTCTTATTCGGCAATCTCTAGCACTTGCCAAATAAGCTGCAGAGGAAACCCGGCTTCCTGGATGGTGCCGGCTCATCAGCGCCGCAGCTGCATGTGTCACGGATGTTTGACAGTCACAGCACATGCATGGAGAGCCCAACAAACAGGATCTCCACACAGACGTGACACATGCTGCTGATCGGCCGGTGCGATCCAGGAAGCCGGGTTCCCTCTGCAGCCTAATTGAAAAGCGCTAGAGCTTGCCGAATAAGAGGGAACCAGAGCAAATTCGCTCATCTCTAGTCCTGACAATGTATTGTGACCCTTTCAATGCAGTCAAGGGGCATGTCTTGAAGCCCCCAGGTAGACCACTCTGTTATAAAAGCAGTACTAAAATGAGTGGAGGCCTATAAATGGCCATCTATATTCCATGCTAGTAGCAAACTCACTGCTCCCACAAGAAGAGGAATCATTTTTGCAATCTCGGTTAGGCACATTATGAGAGAAGTACAGTTATAAATACCTTGATATCTTTGGATCCTGCCCTTCCCAAACGGCATTGGCAAGTTTAAGGGAATGTAGTGTTCATGATTGCAGACAACTCGCAGAAACTCAAACTTGAATTCAAACAGCGTCTGGAGAAATCACACAAAGGAACCACAGTGATAGCGGGAAACAGGCCGATATAGAGGCGCTAAGTCTCCTCACACGGATACCAGTTTTCCTCCAGAATCAAGTGTATAAAACTGTGGCACTTGAGGGAAACCAATAGACATTCAAAGCAATAAGTTGGCGACACTGTACACTATGCCTAAAATACAGGAGAGACCAGCCTTACCTTTGGATCTCCCGGTGAAAAGAAACTCATATAGTTGTTAATTTGCTTGAAAACAAAACCCCGGTCCATAAATGTGAAGCACCTCTGTAAAACAAGAGATAATTAGCTTCCATAATATTCTGTGTAAGGCGTTCATGATGATTTTTCATTACCAGTAGCACAACTATATAATGATATAATGACTCAGTTTAGATAACTTTATACCTAGGCATAAAGAACAAAGCCTTCTTACCTTTATGAAGAATGCAAGGCTGTGATTAGCATTTCTGGAAGCCTCGGGATTGTCCTTGTACTTGTGTGTGATGTGCGGCATAAGCATGTTAACCAGGGTTTCTACCGCATGATGAAAAGAAGCAGTGAATCTTTGGTTCCTTAGTAACTGGAAAGACGAAAAATAAAGTATAGTAACAAGCCCGACTGGATTCGTGCTCCTTTCTTTATTACATTTTCCTACTTCAAAACAATTTTAGTTAAACTTAAAACAAGTTCTTTCCTTTTAGATGAGATTTGTTGAATTTGTTACAGAACTTCTAACTTGTATGATTTAGTAAATGATCATATTTACCAAGAAATATCAATCCTAGATCATGTTTTGTTAAATCTCAGTTATTTTTCCTGGTAACGTGAATATACTGACAACTGGACATTACCATTCTGCTTTTAGCTTGGCTGAAACAATATTTAGTCTGTAATGATATTGTTCAATTGTCCAAAAAAACTACTTTTGGCAAGGGTAATGGTAACAGCCAAGTGTAAATGCATTGATACATTTCCCAGAAGAATAACAGAGGAACAAGACAATGTAAAAGTTATGAAATGATGAAACATGTTTTCACAATGAGTACAAGTAGTTATAGATATGTCAAAAGACAGGTTGCAGGGAGCTGGGTAGATAGCCTAACAGTACTGCGTGCTGCACAAGCTATGTGCACATGTTCAGGATTTCTTGCAGAAATTTCCTGAGCAAAACAGGACATTTTCTGCAAGAAATCCGCATGCATTTGTTGCGCGTTTTTCTCGTGTTTTTGGTGCGGTTTTTTTTGCGGATTTTCCCGGGGGTTCCCAATGCAATAATATAGTGGGAAATCCGCAAAAAAAATGAACATGCTGCGTTTTTTACTGCGATGCTTTTTTTGTGTGGAAAAAAACGCATCTTGTGCACAAAAATTGCAGAATGCATTCTAAATGATGGGATGCATAATGTATAATGTATGTATCTGCAACGTGTGCACACAGCCTAACTGCACAGAAATGGCATAAATACAGTGAATGCACCTTCAGCTGGTGTCAGATGTACCATAACTCCAATCTCAGCTGTTTAACCCTCTAGGTGCACTAGTAAATAAAGACTTTGGCATCTAAGCGGTTTTACACAGGGTGATCAATAACCCTGTAAACCTAACATCACCCCTATAACATAATGGGGTGCTCAAGGGTGCCATGGCATAAACACCTTGACGAGCCTTACACCAATGATTATTCAGCACTGCAAGAGGAAAAAAACCTATAAGTGCATATGTACACACACACACTACTCACAAAAAGTTAGGGATATTTGGTTTTCAGGCAAAATTTCAAGCTGAACCTAAAATGCACACTAACATATTCAGGTTAATTTAATGTGACAGTCTTTAAACTTTTAAATACACGTCCAACTGCTCAATGTTTCAGCACTTTTTGCACAACTTGCTGTTCCCTAACAAGGAGCTTACTGGCAAAATTAACAACAGGTGTTTGATCCATGAATTGGCCAATACTTTCCGGGTGCAATTAGAAATGGTATTACACAGTCCTCCTCATCATGCTGTTCATATTTTGACATTATGAGACCAAGACAACACCTAACAATTGATCAACAGTACCTCGCCATTGCAAGGCTTCAAGCAGGATGTTCTCAGATGGAAGTGGCCACTGATCTTAGAGTGTCATAGTGTTCACAGCAGGTTGCAACAGAGATACACAGAGACTGGAAGAGTCACAGAAAAACTGAGAAGTGGACGTCCTTTAGCCACATCCCACAATGATGACCGTTTCATTGTGGACAATGCCCTTCGGGACTAGATGGTGTATGCCACACATGGCACATTTAAGGGAGGTGAGAGGCACCTAAGTTTACATCAGCGTGATCTGCGTGCTAGATGACCTGCAAGGGTACCTGACCAAACCACCATGGGCCAGGGACGATCTACGAGGGACCAATGGGCCTCAGTGCCATTCACTGATCAAAGTCGATTAACGTTGAGCAAATGTTGGAGAGCTCAAGGAGTGCACTATGCATCAGCCACTGTTGTCACCAGACGAGCCTTTGGTGGTGGTGGTGGTTACAGTGTGAGCAGGTGTGTCTAGTGAATACAGAACTGCCCTACACTTTGTGAATGGTACAGTGACAAGCCCCTACAACTTGAATAACATCATCAATCCTGTTATTGTGCCTCTGCATGAAGAACACAGGATTAATTTCATCCTCAAGGACAACCATGCTCCAGATCGAGGTTGAACCATTAGGAAAATGGAGTGGCCTGCACTTTCTCCAGACCTGAATCCCAAGGAAAACCTATGGTATCAGCTGAGTTGCCGTGTAGAGTTTCATAACTCTGTACCCCAAAACCTCAATGACCCGAGGACCACCCTTGAAGAAGAGTGGGATGCCATGCCACAGCAGACAACTACTTGTGAACAGCACGAGACCTCGTTGTCAAGCCGTAATTGATGCACAAGTTGAGACATTTGATATTTTTGGGGGGCATATACACACCACTGTTGTTGGCTTTTGTTTCAATAAATTATTTGAGATGAGGAAATCACCATTGCAGGCTTCTACTTAAATGCCATGCTATGATGATAACTGTATCAATGATATCACTGTAATGTGAACTTGTCTGGTTTTCCATAAATTTCACTCAAAAGCCAAATATCACTAACTTTTTGCCAGTAGTGTGTGTGCACATACACATATTATATATAATATATACACACACACATACACCTGCATAAATGATCTGCAAAAGAAATTCTAGCTACACTGAAAATATCTATCTATCTATATTTTCATTGTAGCTGGAAATTCTTTTGCAGAGGTAAAAATAAAACCTCAACAGGATGGAACTCATTTATGGAAACGGAAATTTGTTTTCAGGGCTGTATTTTGTGGTGACACCAACCATCTCATTTTCACCTTAATTGTGGCACTCTGGGTTTTATATATACTTGCCACCCAGAGCCCAACGGGATTACATTGCGGTATAGAGAAAAGTGTTATACTTTAAACGTTACAAAATGTACTGAAAAAACTGTACAGCATGCAACATTATTCATTAGTAAGACACTATCAGAAAATAAGGATAATTATAGAAAAATATAATGTAAAACAACATGCATGAGCAGTACACAGCCAAATATCGTTGTGCTGTAAGCGATTACATATATCTAACCATCACTCGTCGATCAATTGATGTCCAACTGTGAAATCTCTCTTCAAGCTCGGCTGTAACAAATTATTTTTTTTGTTGCAAAAATACCATTGCAGTTTTTCATGCAGCATTCCAGCCAAATACTGAAGTGGATTCAGCAACAGAGAGACCACCCAGAGGTCTCAGGGTCCTTCTTCTAATGAGCTTAGCGCTGCTTATTAACCTCACTGTTATAACATGTACAGCAAAATAGCTGCAATTGGCACCATCCTTTACAGTGGGGCAAAAAAGTATTTAGTCAGTCAGCAATAGTGCAAGTTCCACCACTTAAAAAGATGAGAGGCGTCTGTAATTTACATCATAGGTAGACCTCAACTATGGGAGACAAACTGAGAAAAAAAAATCCAGAAAATCACATTGTCTGTTTTTTTAACAATTTATTTGCATATTATGGTGGAAAATAAGTATTTGGTCAGAAACAAACAATCAAGATTTCTGGCTCTCACAGACCTGTAACTTCTTCTTTAAGAGTCTCCTCTTTCCTCCACTCATTACCTGTAGTAATGGCACCTGTTTAAACTTGTTATCAGTATAAAAAGACACCTGTGCACACCCTCAAACAGTCTGACTCCAAACTCCACTATGGTGAAGACCAAAGAGCTGTCAAAGGACACCAGAAACAAAATTGTAGCCCTACACCAGGCTGGGAAGACTGAATCTGCAATAGCCAACCAGCTTGGATTGAAGAAATCAACAGTGGGAGCAATAATTAGAAAATGGAAGACATACAAGACCACTGATAATCTCCCTCGATCTGGGGCTCCACGCAAAATCCCACCCCGTGGGGTCAGAATGATCACAAGAACGGTGAGCCAAAATCCCAGAACCACGCGGGGGGACCTAGTGAATGAACTGCAGAGAGCTGGGACCAATGTAACAAGGCCTACCATAAGTAACACACTATGCCACCATGGACTCAGATCCTGCAGTGCCAGACGTGTCCCACTGCTTAAGCCAGTACATGTCCGGGCCTGTCTGAAGTTTGCTAGAGAGCATTTGGATGATCCAGAGGAGTTTTGGGAGAATGTCCTATGGTCTGATGAAACCAAACTGGAACTGTTTGGTAGAAACACAACTTGTCATGTTTGGAGGAAAAAGAATACTGAGTTGCATCCATCAAACACCAAACCTACTGTAAAGCATGGTGGTGGAAACATCATGCTTTGGGGCTGTTTCTCTGCAAAGGGGCCAGGACGACTGATCCGGGTACATGAAAGAATGAATGGGGCCATGTATCGTGAGATTTTGAGTGCAAACCTCCTTCCATCAGCAAGGGCATTGAAGATGAAACGTGGCTGGGTCTTTCAACATGACAATGATCCAAAGCACACCGCCAGGGCAACGAAGGTGTGGCTTCGTAAGAAGCATTTCAAGGTCCTGGAGTGGCCTAGCCAGTCTCCAGATCTCAACCCTATAGAAAACCTTTGGAGGGAGTTGAAAGTCCGTGTTGCCTAGCGAAAAGCCAAAAACATCACTGCTCTAGAGGAGATCTGCATGGAGGAATGGGCCAACATACCAACAACAGTGTGTGGCAACCTTGTGAAGACTTACAGAAAACGTTTGACCTCTGTCATTGCCAACAAAGGATATATTACAAAGTATTGAGATGAAATTTTGTTTCTGACCAAATACTTATTTTCCACCATAATATGCAAATAAATTGTTAAAAAAACAGACAATGTGATTTTCTGGATTTTTTTTTCTCAGTTTGTCTCCCATAGTTGAGGTCTACCTGTGATGTAAATTACAGACGCCTCTCATCTTTTTAAGTGGTGGAACTTGCACTATTGCTGACTGACTAAATACTTTTTTGCCCCACTGTATATACAATGTGCTTTGCATACAATCCAGACGTACTAAACCATAAGAAAAAGTAACACTGCAGAAAGAATATCAAATATTCACACATAATATATGTATATATAATAAGGAGTACATACTTTGACTTTTGAATTCTCAACAAGGTGCTGGGCCATTGACTTTATCAAGACTTCAAAGAAAAACCAAGAATACTGCAAATAAATAATACACAGAAATACGGCATGTAAGCAGATTAAATGACATATGGATGCAACAGTAAAAAATATATATGTGATATCTTTGTTTGTGACATTTAGTAAAAAATATGCAACTTTCTTTTTAGAATCAATAAAATATAGTTTAAGCCACAAGATTACATACACTTAGGTCAAAGTCAATAAAACTCATATTTACTCCCTCCACAGACGCCAGGTCCATAAACTTTACCTTTAGTCACTTGTTTCACAGATCTACTTTGTACATGGCAGAAGCAGTTTTTCCTACAAACTAGATAATTTCATTTATAAATTACTGTATCAAAATTCTAGTGGGCCAGAGGTTTACATACACCAAGGTGCCTGTGACTTTACACTATTTTCTGCAATGTTCCAAGCTATGTTATGATCTAGAAGCTTCAGAAAGGATAACTGGCATCCTTAGAGTTCATTGGAAGTGTACTTGTGACAGGACTTTAAGGACAACGTTCTTCTTTGCTTGATATCATCAAAAAATCATAAGAAAAAGAATTGTGGACCTTCAGGAATCTGTACGTCAGCTTTGAACATGGAAATAAAAGAGGAGGCTTAGAAGCCAAAGAACCCCATCCTGGGAGTGAAGCATGGAGGTGGCAAATAGTTACCATTATGAGGAAGGAAAAATATGTGGAGATACTGAAGCAACATCTCAAGGCATCAGCCAGGAATTTAAAGCTTCCATGGGCCTTCTAATTGGCCATAAGTATATTTCAAATGATGAAGCAAAATGGCTTAAGAACAAAGAGAAGGTAATGGTAACAGAGTGACCATCACAAAGGTCAGACCTTTGGCTGAAAAATGTAGGGGCAGCACTGTAGAAGCCCAACAAAACTGACTGGGTTACACCAGTTCTGTCAGGAGGAATGGGCAAAACTATGAGCAACCAGACACCATGGACTGCACATGGACCCATTATACACCATTATGTCTCCGTGCACATGGCTGCTTTCCAACGTAGATCAATGGTTTGGACGGAAAAAAGAAATCACAGCATGCAATAGTTTGGTCTGTTTTAGGGACCAGAATAATGCATGCAATAAAAGGCGGCTCTGGCACCTATCCGCAATGCAGATGAGCGCACAATTCACAATCGTGACTGGCCAATATTCAATACTAGATTGTGGCCCGATTCTAACGCATCGGGTATTCTAGAATATGCATGTCCCCGTAGTATATGGACAATGATGATTCCAGAATTCGCGGCAGACTGTGCCCGTTGCTGATTGGTTGAGGCAACCTTTATGACATCATCGTCGCCATGGCAACCATTATGACATCATCGTCGCTGTGCCCGTTGCTGATTGGTCGAGGCCTGGCGGCCTCGACCAATCAGAGACGCGGGATTTCTACGTCGATGCTGTGGCGGTCTCTGATTGGTCGAGGCCTGGCGGCCTCGACCAATCAGAGAGCCGGGATTTCCAGGACAGACAGACAGACAGACGGAAAAACCCTTAGACAATTATATATATAGATGGCGGTCTGAACCCAACCATAGACAATGCTACCAAATACTGACCATGTGTATGTAAACTTTTCAGTTCTAGGAATGTGATGAAAGAAATAAAAGCTGAAATAAATAATGTTCTCTAACATTAGTCGGGCATTTCACATTCTTGAACTATAGTAGTAATTCTAAGTGACCTAATAGAGGGAATGTGTGCTAGCATTAGATATCGGGAATTGTATGAACGCGGTATGTGACATTAACTAGTTGTACCTTGAGAAGCTTGTTACATGTTAAGAAATCGGCGGAAGGCTTGAGGATGGCGGTCATGGATTTGGCCAGCTCTTCGTGTACCGTCTTGTATTCTGACGTGACATACGGTTCTGCCTTGTAGACATACTGGTACATACAGATTAAATAGGATTAGAAACTGGCCATACGTCAAGAGCAAGAACAACATTTTTAGCAAAAGCAGATGGCGACCTGCCTCTGTGCTCACACATCTATAGAGTAAGGGCCGCGCTACGTGGACACTTTCTGCAGCACAGCTAATTGATTTCATGCGACAGCTGAAGTCTATGAGGTTTTATGCAGCTGAATAGCTAAGTACAAGTGCTCACTTGTACAACAGTTTACACATCTATAGCATAAGCCCTAACTGGGCCAAGATGGCAGCGATGAGGAATAATGCACATTTCAGTACATTGGATGGTAGCACTACAGAGAGTTTCTAAGGCCCAAAATGTGTGGGATCTTTTTTTTATATAAAACTTTCCTCATCCTGAGATCACACACATGTAGTGCAGTATAAAACACAGTAACACTAGCATTACATCTCCTGAGAATGACAGCATGAGCATTCTGCACTAACTATACCCTCTCCCCAGGCACAGCTTCTGTTCCCATCATTAATTCTAGTCTCACTTAGCAGTCTGGAAATAGTAAAGTGAAATCGGGCTCAACTATATCACTTAATACTAAAAAAAAGTTGTTTAGCACTTAGGTATCTGACTGAAGATACCCTGACCCTTTTTAACATTATTTATTGAATCAACCATCATCACTTTCAGAGGCTGCGGTCTATCATATATGAACTACACCATATCATACTACATGAGAAAGTCTCCTGCAATGCTGAAGAAGAACTTTTCTTCAATGTAGGCATAGCAGACATTCTCATAGAACACAGGCCAAGATAGAAAATGATTATTTCCACAACTGGCCATATTTCTTCATAGTAATCAACCCTCCTTATAAATATTGTCCAACATTACAAATGGCAATTGTAAAAGTCATGTATAAAGATACACCACCATTCTTCAACATACCTTAACGTATGACCTCAAGTAGCTCTCCAGCCCCTCTTCATGGCACTGAGAAACAACGTGGATAATGACCCTAAAAAGAGAAGCCAGATCTTAGCTTTAGCTTCTATATAAATGGCAAACGGCTTCTTTTAAAGGGAATCTGTCACCAGCTTTTTCGTATATAAGCTGCGGCCATGGCCATCAGGGCTTATCTACAGCATTCTGTAATGCTGTAAATAAGCCCCGATGTAACCTGAAAGATAAGAAAAACAAGTTAGATTATACTCACCCAGGGGCGTTCCCGCTGCGGTCGGGTCTGAGGGGTGTCGCAGGTCCGGGGCCTCCTATCTTCATACGATGACGTCTTCTTCCTTGCTTCTGTCGCGGCTCCAGCGCAGGCGTACTGATTTGCCCTGTTGATGGCAGCGTAAAGTACTGCAGTGCGCAGGCGCTGGGCCTCTCTGACCTTTCCCGGCGTCTGTGCACTGCAGTACTTTACGCTGACATCAACAGGCCAGATCAGTACGCCTGCGCTGGAGCCGCGACAGAAGCAAGGAAGAGGATGACATTGCATGAAGATGGGAGGTGCCGGACCCGGACCTGCAACGCCTATTGGACCGGACCGCTCCTGGGTGAGTATAATCTAACTTGCTTTTCTTATCTTTCAGGATACATCAGGGGCTTATCTACAGCATTACAGAATTCTGTAGATAAGCCCCTAATGGCCATGGCCGCAGCTTATATACGAAAAAGTAGGTGACAGATTCCCTTTAATAAGTCCATTGTCCTTGAAAATACAGATGTAGAAGGAGTAGAGTACATGTACATATGTGTATGCACTGCAAACATTCACATCTAATGATACAGCATGAACATGGCACCGACCACTAGAGTTGGTGCAATCTTCCACCCCAGAAATCTGTCCCTATCGGACAGGAGCTCTGAGAACACCTCTGACCTGATGGCATCCGCAGTTCTTCTTTTGATTAGCTGGCCTGACGCACATGTGGCATCACGCCAGGCCGACTAATCAAAAGAAGCGCTGCAGAGGACTTTTTTTTAATAGTCTAGAGCATCTTTCTTAGAACTCTGTGCTGTACTTTTCCGCTGTACTTCTTCGTAGATATTTATGAATACATTGTCAACAAGGTGTTACCATTTCCCTTGTCACATTACCAAGTCCTCACACATGCAGATACTCTCAGTGCTGATTGGACAGTGTGAGACTGTGTAGGGACACACCCCTGATTGGTAACACCCAGCTGTCAATTTATTTAACAACTATTGGAAGAATAACAAGAATGGCACAATGCAGAGAGAAGATGCTCCAGAACTGTGTATATCATGGGGAACACAAGCACTTACTACACAGGCATGTCTCCAGAGATGGCTTCTCATATAAGGAATCTACTATGTAATTGTCTAAGGGTCACTTCTGTCTGTCCTTCTGTCTGTCCTGTCACGGATATTCATTGGTCGCGGCCTCTGTCTGTCGTGGAATCCAAGTCGCTGATTGGTCGTGGCAAAACACCCACGACCATTGCCACGACCAATCAGCGACGGTACAGTTCGGCGGCAATATGGCCGCTCTTTCCTTCCCGCAGTCAGTGCCCGCTCCATACTCCCCTCCAGTCATCCAGTCAGCTCTCACACAGGGTTAATGCCAGCGTTACTGGAGCGCGGAGCTATTAACGCTGTGTGACCAACTCTTTACTATTGATGCTGCGTATGCAGCATCAATAGTAAAAAGATCTAATGTTACAAATAAGAATAATAAAAAAATAGGGATTTTTGTGTGTACTCACCGTAAAATCCTTTTCTCCGAGCCACTCATTGGGGGACACAGGACCATGGGTTATGCTGCTGTCACTAGGAGGCTGACACTAAGCTGAGACAAAAAAGGGTTAGCTCCTCCCCTGCAGTATACACCCTCATGCTGGCATGCAGAGACCCAGTTAAGTGCAAAAGCAGTAGGATAATGAGAACAATATATCAAAAAACATTGGAACATAACATGTCAAACAACAGTCAAAGACTAAAAAAGATAACTAGCCGTAAGGCTACCAGGGTGGGTGCTGTGTCCCCCAATGAGTGGCTCGGAGAAAAGGATTTTACGGTGAGTACACACAAAAATCCCTATTTCTCCTTCGCCTCATTGGGGGACACAGGACCATGGGACGTCCCAAAGCAGTCCCTGGGAGGGAAACAATACAACCACGTAACTTCATGTACCATCTGACTACCAATGCGCAACGGCCGCCTGCAGGATACGCCTGCCAAGGGCCGCGTCCGCAGAGGATTGGATATGCACATTGTAATGCTTTGTGAAGGTATGCAGGCTGGACCACGTTGCGGCCTTGCAAACCTGCTCCGCTGATGCCTGGTGCCGGATGGCCCAGGAAGCACCCATCGACCGAGTGGAGTGAGCTCTAATCCCCGCCGGGATAGGACTGCCCCTGACCCGATAGGATTCCTGGATAGCAGATCGGATCCATCTAGCTATCGTGGATTTAGACGCCGCCAAACCCTTTCTGTGACCCTCCGGGAGCACGAAAAGGGCGTCCGATTTTCTGAAGTGTGCCGTTCTGGAAATGTACCTCCTGAGAGCCCGTACCACGTCCAGAGTATGGAGAGCCTTCTCGACCCTATGTTTAGGCTGCGGACAAAAGGAGGGAAGGATGATGTCCTCGTTAAGGTGGAAAGATGAGACCACCTTTGGAAGAAACGCGGGAGAAGGACGTAGGACTACCTTGTCCTGATGAAAGGCAAGGAAAGGTGCCCGACAGGATAGAGCGGCGAGCTCTGAAACCCTTCTGATGGACGTCACCGCTACCAGGAAGGCAACCTTCCAAGAGAGAACAGAGAGCGGAACGTCTTGAAGGGGTTCGAACGGCGGTTCCTGGAGAGCCCCCAGGACCAAATTGAGATCCCAGGTCTCCAAAGGCATCCTGTAAGGAGGAACAACGTGGGAGACTCCCTGAATGAAAGTCTTGACCTGAAGGTTGGTGGCGATCCTACGCTGGAACAGCACGGATAAGGCTGAGATCTGACCCTTAAGAGAGCTCAGGGCCAAACCGGAATCCAGACCGGACTGAAGGAAATTCAGGATACAAGGGATGGAGAAGCTGAGCGGAGGGAGCCCTCGGAGCCTGCACCAAGAAAAGAAGGTCTTCCAGACGCGGTGGTAGATAGAGGCAGAGGACGCCTTGCGAGCACTTAGCATGGTAGGAATGACCTGCTGAGAGAAACCAGCACGAGCTAGAATCCAGGTTTCAACAGCCACGCCGTCAAACGTAGGGCCCCTGAGCTCTGATGGTAGATCGGTCCTTGGCGAAGTAGGTCTGGGCGGTCTGGCAACCGCAAGGGGACGTCGGCTACGAGCTGAACGAGCTCCGCGTACCAAGCGCGACGAGGCCAGTCTGGGGCGACCAGAATGACCGGGCCTCCCTCCGTCCTGATCTTTCGGATGACCTTCGGCAGTAAGGGAAGAGGAGGAAACACGTATGGGAGTTGAAAATGATGCCACGGAGAAATTAGCGCGTCCACTCCTATGGCCTGGGGATCCCGAGATCGAGCGATGAAGTTGTGGACCTTGGCGTTCCATCTGGATGCCATCAGATCCACGTCCGGGGTCCCCCAGCGAAGACAGATCTGGTGAAAAACTTCTGGGTGAAGTTCCCATTCCCCCGAGGCAAGGCCCTGGCGGCTCAGGAAGTCCGCTGCCCAGTTCTCGACTCCCGGAATGTGCACCGCCGAGATGATGGAGTGGTTGGTCTCGGCCCAACGAAGGATGAGAGAGACTTCCCTCGTCGCCGCCCTGCTGCGGGTACCCCCCTGGTGGTTGATGTAAGCCACCGCCGTGACGTTGTCCGATTGGACTCTTATTGGGTGACCCGCAAGCAGAGCGTGGAAGTGAATCAGAGCAAGTCTGATAGCACGAATCTCCAGAATGTTGATGGGGAGGCTGGATTCCCGAGCAGTCCAACGACCCTGGGCCGAGTGGTGAAGAAACACCGCCCCCCAGCCAAGAAGACTGGCGTCGGTGGTTACCACTAACCAGCGGAACGGGAGGAAGGACTTCCCCTGGAGAAGAGATGGTCCCAGGGTCCACCAAATGAGAGAATGTCTGACCCGAGGAGACAGGGGACAAGGGAGGTCGAGAGAAAAGAGACTCCTGTCCCAGTTGTCCAGCAGAGCCTGTTGTAAGGGGCGGAGATGGAGTTGAGCGAAGGGAACAGCTTCGATTGCCGCAACCATCTTTCCCAGGATCTTCATGGCGAACCGAATGGTTCGCGGGCGAGGATGGCAGAGTGTACGGACTCCCTGCTGGAGCGCTTGGACCGAGGAAGCAAAACCAGCCCCCTTGAAGTGTCCAGGATCATTCCCAGAAAGGAGATCCGACGGGAAGGAACGGGAGATGACTTGTCTAAGTTGATCAGCCAGCCCAGGCGAGAAAGCGAATCCAGGGTAATGTGGACGCTTGACTCGCAGGCCTGAAACGACGGGCCCTTTATGAGGAGATCGTCTAAGTAAGGTAATACGACGACTCCTCGAGAGTGAAGAATGGCCATGACAGCCGCCATGACCTTGGTGAACACCCTGGGCGCCGTGGCGAGACCGAAGGGCAAGGCTGTGAACTGAAAATGGTCCTCTCGAATGGCAAAGCGAAGGAACCTCTGATGAGGCGGGAAGATCGGGATGTGAAGATAGGCATCCTTGATGTCTATCGAGGCCAGAAATTCCCCTCTTTCCATGGAGGAGATGACCGATCTGAGCGATTCCATCCTGAAGTGCCGGACTCTCACGCACCTGTTCAGAAGCTTCAGATCCAAGATGGGACGAACGGTCCCGTCCTTCTTTGGCACGACGAAGAGGTTTGAGTAGAAGCCTCTGAACCTCTCGTGTTCCGGGACCGGCACGATGACCCCGCTCTGGCGGAGGGAGTGGATGGCGCAAAGAAGGGCGCGAGACTGAGCTCCCGAACTGGGAAGACGAGAGGGGAAGAACCGAGTGGGAGGGGGAGAGGAGAACTCTATCTTGTAGCCAGACGATACCAGATCTCTGACCCATTCGTCGTGAACGACGGAGAGCCAGGCTTGTTGAAAAAGGAGTAGACGACCGCCTACTCTTCTGGGATCGACTGGCGCAGTTCCCGAGTCATTGAGAAGGGAATCTGGGAGGTCTGGAACCTCTGGTTCGGGGCTGCCTCGGTTTCCCGCGCCAGGAGGGATTAGGTCTGAAGGATGGACGAACGTCTCTGTCTGCGCGGGCGGAGCGGTCCGATCTGGGAAGGCCAGAGGGATTGGACCAGGCAGAGTTGGTACGAAAAGGCCGAAAACGAAAGTAAGGCTGGCGCTGGAAAGCCGCCTTGGGCCTCTGTTGGGGAAGAAACTTGCTCTTTCCCCCTGTGGCGTCGGAAATAAGCTGGTCAAGCTTTTCGCCGAAAAGACGCCCGCTTTGAAAAGGGAGAGAAATCAGAGATTTTTTAGAGGAAGAGTCTGCGCGCCAATCTCTGAGCCAAAGGGCCCTTCTAATAGCGATGGCGTTGGAAGCCGCCGAAGCAGCGCAATTTGCCGCGTCGAGGGATGCGAACATAACGTAATCGCTGGCCATGGCTAGCTGCTTAGCCAGGTCCGCCATCTCCGAGGGGAGGTCCTGCTCATTAATGGATTTCGCTAGGGCATCCGCCCAGGAAACCATAGCCTTGGACACCCAGGCCGCGGCGAAGGAGGGAGACAGGGACGAGCCAGAGGCTTCGTACACCGAGCGAGCTAGAGAGTCTATCTGGCGTTCGGTGGGACTCTTAATTGAAGCGCCCTCCGGGACTGAGAGAAGAGTCTTAGAAGCCAGGCGCGAGACCGGCGGATCTACCGTGGGGGGATCCGTCCAGTCTTTCACGAGATCAGCTGAGAAGGGATACTTGGAAACCAAGACCTTCTTACCCGTGAAGCGCTTGTCTGGGTGTTCCCTGTGACGCCTGACTATGTCCAGGAAGGCTGGATGAGAGGCAAAAGCTTTGTGAGAACGCTTGGTTCTGGAAAAGGAGACCGCATGTTCCGGAGCGGAATTAGAATCGTCATCCACCTTTAGTGCGTGATTGACTGCTACGATGAGGGAGTCAACCGTGGCTCTGAACTCCGGAGCCTCCGGATCCAAAGAAATTTCAGACTCATGTTCAGAGTCCTGAACGCTTCGAGCCCCCAAAGAGGGTGAGCGAGAGGTGGAGCTGCCAGAGTCTGAGTGACGAGGAGAACGCTCCGGAGAGGTAGTACGGGTCCGTTTTCTGGACGACCGTGCCTCTTTAAGAGGCGAGCGGCCCCTGCTGGCCGACGATTCCCCTGCTATGGAGGGATCCCTTAGCACCTGTAGCGGATTGCCCCGTTCCCCGGGAGGATTTTGAATGGACTTGATGGCGTTAGCTAAAAAATCCACGGACTGAGAAAGCGAGGCGACCCACGGGGGGGGGGCTAGGTACTCCAGGGTCGGCGGCGGTGGAGGGCTCCTGGGCACATGGGGCATCGCAGGCAGAGCAGAGGGGAGAGCTTTGAGGCCTGGGAAGAGGGGCCTGGCAGGTGGTACACGCAGAAAAGAAGGTTGTATGCACCTTAGAAGATTTTTTTAGACCTTGACTGCGACATGATGCTAATGCAGACAAAATTACAGGGTCTATATAGAGGTGACCAGTGACTGAGAGGGCGCTGCAGAGGGGAGCTAACGATGTCTCCTTACCCCGGTCCTGTGTCCCGCTATCCAGGAGAGACGAACTGCTGGGGTGTTCACTCTGAGAGGAGGAAGCCGGCTGCACGTGGGCCACTGACGCACCAGAGATGCGACAGGCAGGAGCTGCGGCGCTGAGGAGAGGGACCAAGATGGCCGCCGAGATCAGGAAGAGAAATCTCGGCGGCTGTGAGAAGCGCCAGGAGCGGGGGGCGGCGCCACAGACACTGGCTGGAGTGGGCGGAGCTTAGCGGCGGCGACCAGCGGCTAGGCCGAAGCCGGGGACTAAATTTGCGGCCTTGGCCCGGCGCGCGGTCGCGAGCGCCGGAAAGGGACAGGGACCGCCCAAAAAGCCTGCAGATGGAGCCCAGGGATGAGGAGCCCTCCTGACCGCCGGCGACACCCCCCCCCCCAGTCCCCCCACCGGGCACTTACCCTGAAATGGAGGTGAGAGGGAACCATGGTGCCATATATAGGAACGGTGCAGGGGTTGGGAAGCCTTCTATCCACCTACCCCACATGGGGGGTGGAGAGGAACCGTCCACCACCTGAGTCACAAGTCACATTGGTGATGCAGTGTGGTCTGCACGGACGCCACTGGGATAAAGCCACTGTACAGCCGAGGGTAGAACCTGGTGGACAGGGCAGATGTCCGGCAATAAAAAGGCCTGGCTGCGGAGGAGGATACTGGAGGTAGGAACACCAGTGCTCGTCGGTTTAAGGGGAGATCGGGGCCCATTAGGGGAGAAACCGTCGCCCAAAAAAAAAAAAAAAAAAAAAAGGACAGCTCAGGCAGTGGCTCCCACGTCGCAGGAGAGGATACGGTGAGGTGAAACTCCCGTGCTCGCCTGTTGTTGGTTCGGGGGAGATCGGACCTTAGAAGAATCCGTCGCCCCCTTCGTCCGGAATAGATGAAAAAAGAGAGAAAAAAATCAGTGTGCCTCCTACGGACACTAAGCTTAAACTGGGTCTCTGCATGCCAGCATGAGGGTGTATACTGCAGGGGAGGAGCTAACCCTTTTTTGTCTCAGCTTAGTGTCAGCCTCCTAGTGACAGCAGCATAACCCATGGTCCTGTGTCCCCCAATGAGGCGAAGGAGAAAAGGTTATTCTCACCCTCCGATGTGGCATCCTGTCCTTGGCAGTGCAAGCGGCAGATTCCGGTGCTAAGGATGCTATGCGAGAAAGACCTGCCATGACGTCACGGTCCTGTGACCACGACGTCATCACAGGTCCTGCGCTCATACCAACCCTGGGACCGGAAGCTGCCAAGTGCACCGCACACAGGCGCCAGGACTTCAAGGGGCCCTTGGAGGGTGAGTATATGTTTATTTTTTAACCTGTTACATACGTGACTGGGCAATATACCACGTGACTGGCCAATATACTACGTGACTGGGCAATATACTATGTGACTGGGCAATATACTACGTGACTGGGCAATATACCACGTGACTGGCCAATATACTACGTGACTGGGCAATATACTACGTGACTGGGCAATATACTATGTGACTGGGCAATATACTACGTGGCTGGGCAATATACTACGTAGCTGGGCAATATACTACGTGACTGGCCAATATTCTACGTGACTGGGTAATATACTACGTGACTGGGCAATATACTACGTGACTGGGCAATATACTATGTGGCTGGGCAATATACTACGTGACTGGCCAATATTCTACGTGACTGGGCAATATACTACGTGACTGGGCAATATACTACGTGACTGGGCAATATACTATGTGACTGAGCAATATACTACGTGACTGGGCAATATACTACGTGACTGGGCAATATATTATGTGACTGGGCAATATACTACGTGACTGGGCAATATACTACGTGACTGGGCAATATACTACGTAGCTAAGCAATATACTACGTGGCTGGGCAATATACTATGTGGCTGGGCAATATACTACGTAGCTAAGCAATATACTATGTAGCTGGGCAATATACTATGTGACTGGGCAATATACTACGTAGCTAAACAATATACTACGTAGCTGGGCAATATACTACGTGGCTGGGCAATATACTATGTGGGCTGTGCAATATACTACGTGGGCTGTGCAATATACAACGTGGGCTGTGCAATATACAACATGGACATGCATATTCTAGAATACCTGATGCGTTAGAATCGGGCCACCATCTAGTTGTAACATAACAGGGGGCATGTCTTACAGCTATTAAAGTGACAATGAGCATAAAACTGACTTTGTTCTTATGTTATTTTATACATATAATGCATGTTAATATATTATACATTTCCAAAAGATTTACCTGGTCACGTTGACAGCCACTTCCTCCTGGGTAGCCCTGGTTAGGACTCTGAACATTTGGTTAAGTATAGTGGGCAGAAAGGCAATCATGACATGTCCTTCCATTGCATGCAGGCTCTGAAACAGAAACAAGTAACTGGTCAGTGTAAAGGGTTAAGCTTAGCACAACTTCTAGATGTTGTATAACTAGAACATTACTTCCCTTCACACTGGCTAATCCAACACAAGGAAAACTTATCACAATAATAGCCATTTCCACATTATCCACATACAAGTTACATCACTGGAATCAGGGTCTCCGCCTATACATTATTCTGCTCTCAAATGGGATAGCAGAAACCTAGTGACAGATTAATTTTAAATACATGTCCACCTTCATCAAGCAGCATGTGCTTCTACACTGAATAAGGGTGGTTTCACACTTGCGTTTTTGTCTGCAGCGTTTTTTGCACACAAAAACGCAACTTGTAGTATTTTTGAGAGGCGTTAAAAAAAAAAAAAAAAAAAAAAAAAACATAAAAACACACTGAAACCACCCCACACCATAAAATTGATAAAGGGATCCTACCCCTAACCCTAATCCCTTTAAGGGTAGGGTTAGGATCCCTTTAGGGTTAGGGGTAGGATCCCTTTAGGGTTAGGATCCCTACCCCTAACCCTACCCCTAGCTCTTTCTGTTTATAGTGGGTTTTTTACTTTATTTTGATGATTGGCAGCTGTCACACATTTATCTGCATGCGTTTAAAAATGCAAATGCATGAAAAAACGCATGTAAACGCGTCAAAACGCCGCGTTTTTTTCACCACATGCAAAAACGCATGGGTCAAAAAAACGCAGCGTTTGCACGCGTTTACATGCGTTTTTTCACCATGCGTTTTTTTTTTAAATGCATGCGTTTTGAAATGCAAGTGTGAAACCAGCCTAAGAGAGTCGCATACAGCAAATGTTTCCGAATGATCGGCTCACATTTCATCCTTCATCTTCTAACCCTAAGGTGATTTCCAACTTTAATTGATGCCCATCACTCCGTATAATTATATACAATTCTATACCTAAATCCGTGTCTACTTAAGTTAAGCAACAATTAGCATTATCCAGGTCCAAGGGCCACATCAGCGGCTCGGGACTGCTGGACCACATCCTCTTTGATTAGTCACTATAGAGAAGGAAATGCTAACTTCATGTCGGATATACTAAACCAGGGACTACTGGACCGTGGTCATGAAAATCATTTCTATCAACTCCAGTGTCTACCTTTTTACATCGTAAACTCCATCGAAGTGATATATCAAGTGAAACATTCCGTCACTAGATAAGTCCGTTATCAATGTTGTAAAAATAATATATAATTATGTTCAGATGATGTTATTATATTTGGATTTACCTTTAAATATTTCACAAGCTCAATTCCTAATGCCTGGGGTCCAGACTCTGTTTTCTGACAATACTGAAAGAAGTTGTGCAAGTGCTGATCCTAAGTGCAAAAAATGAAAATGACACTTTATACATGATTTAACTTGAACAGGCGTAAATAATACTCAGTTTGTTTTCGTATGACTACTCTAGCTTCTAGCAGTTTTCTGAAAGGGGACATCCCCTTTAATTGTAGAGAATTATGGAAACATTTCCACATATATGCATGTATAATAATGTGAAAGACGAATATCCAAACCTAAACACTAATAATTGTCAGCAGAAATCTTCTCGTTAACAATACATGTAGATACCTGTGCATATACAGTGGACACCAGATGAGTGGCAATCTTTAATAACGGCTTGCCTCCATCCACCCATTTAATTTCTGGTCCAGAATGCTGCTTAGGAAAGAAACATCACAATAAAATATATAAATAAAGAAATGTTTAGCACGTGAGTCTTTCATTGTATGCAGCACGGTAAGAAATCCGGATGCTTTATACCTTGCCCATCCCGGGCTCCTGATAGCACAGGTATCCTGCAGGAAGGTTGGCAGATACTGGAATGTTCTGCTCATTGGTGACCACTCGACCGTCCTTCAGCAAAGGCAGCCAGGCAAAGCCAACTGTATGCAGAAAACACACCACTCACATACCGTGCATGCAAATACCACCCCAGCATATCATCCAAAGGAAGCACAATTCAGCTACAATCCTAGAATAAACAAGAACATAAAGCGATAGCAGTGTGGATCCAGCGCGGACGAGCTTTCTAGGAATCTCTGCCAATACACGCACAAAAGCACACATTCCCCATCAGTTACTTAAGACACTGACCTATATTTGCCACTGAGGAGACATACATGCCTCTCTCCCTTACTAGTCCTCTGAGATAAGACCTATATTCTTCACTCAGATTGCAAAATGGTTTATCTCCCTGCACAATTTGAGGTAGATATTACAAAATTTATGGATATTAAATAATAAAGTGGGTGTTAAAAGGGGTTTTGCCACCTAATCTGAGAGCAGGATAATGTAGAGACAGAGACCCTGATTCCAGTGATGGTGTCACTTTACAGGGCAATCATTTTGATAAAATCACTGTTTTATCAGCAACAAATTATCACTAGAGGACTAGTAAACCTGCTGCCATGTAGTCCTCCATATTCATGAATTCTGTATAACCCCGCCCACATCACTGATTGGCAGCTTTCTGCCTATGCACAGTGTACACAGAAAGCTGCCAATCAGTTGTGAGGATAGGGTTATATAGAGAACTGCTGGATCTGCAGCAGAAAAAAAAACCCCAGTGATTATATCAAAACTGCACTAAACTGTATAATAATTGAGTCAGTGCTGGAATCAGGGTCTCTATCTCTACATCTTGCTGCATTCAGGTGAGTTAGCAAAAATCTGGTGACAGATTTTCTGTAATAGGGATGCAGTTTAGGCAACAAGAAATAAAAAACATGTGCAAGTTCTGCCAAGGACTTATATGATTATCATGCCAGAAGTAGATGTCTTTGGTTTACAGGATTGTAATCTTACAAAAACAAGAAAAAAAACCTAAATCTTAAAAATGGAGTCACGTGGAAAAAAACGGTTAGAGCTAATCAATAAGTTGAATACATGGCCAATGTACTGAAGCAGGAAATCTTATGAAATGTTACCATTCCCTTGGCTTTACATACTAATTTTCTTCAAAAATAATATTTTTTTCCTTGTGAGAGTCCCATTATGCAGTCACAGGGATTCTCAGATTTATTATCTTGATCAGCATTAATAAGTAAGTCCTGGTAATTAAATGCCAGTGTCATCTTAATGCTTTTATTTGGCCAAACCTTGGCTTTCTATGACATCTTTCTTCTTGGTGCCTCCTTTGCTTGATGTATCGCAGCTGACATGGAAGAAAGTGAACAACAAATGGTGTTTTTCATGAAGCTGTGTGGGCAGCTCTATTTTAATCTGTAAGAATGGAAAAAACATGCCTTAAATGACACTTATCACATTAACTCCTCTTCACAGCTAGCCAGCTTTAACAAAGGAGACTTTTTATAGCCTAAACAAACAAGATGCCACAATAAGACTGCGCCTCTTACTAATTTTAGTGACTTGAGAACAGAGGCAGAGCCATCATACATCCACCTTACATAGTGTAATCACGACCTAAAGGAATGTTGTGAAGAAGATTGGCATGGCATGTTACCAGATACAAACAATAATGTTTATTTGTTGATTATAATTAAAACACTTATATAAGCATAAAGGAGACAGAAAAAAACCCTATACTTGATAAAGAACACCTTCCCATGGCCAGTCTATTCCTCCATAACTGAGAAATAAGCATTTAATTGACATACAAATGAGGCTGATGTGAATAGAGCAGCAGCCTCTGTCACTCCGGCTCTATTCCCCACCCAGTGCCACCTCCTCCTGCTTGACTGACAGCCTGTTTGCTGTGTGACTTCAGACAAAAGAGCCATCAGTCAACTAGGAAGATCAGACACTGGGCGGGGAATAAAGCAGGATAACCGAAGCTTCATATCTACAGCCTCCTTTACAAACACTGATTTCTCAGTAACAGAGGAACAGACTGGCCATGTAAACCTGTATTGCTGGACTTGTCTTTGAAAGAGCTTCATGTGCAAATTCTGCTGACACATTCCCTTTAAATTACCTGACATAATTGTTTCTATACACATTTGAGCAACTAGAAATAATACACACTGCTCAAAAAAATAAAGGTAACATTTAAACAACACCATGTAACACCAAGTCAATCACACTTGTGTGAAATCAACCTGTCCAGTTATGACGCAACACTGATTGTGAATCAGTATCTCCTGCTGTTGTGCAATTGGAACAGACAACAGGTAGAAATGACAGGCAATTAACATACAACTCCTATAAAGGAGTGGTTCTGCAGGGGGTGGCCACAGACCATTTCTCTGTTTTCATCCATTTTCTCTGTTGTTTTGGTCCCTTTTGCATTTTGTTATTGCTCTCACCCCTAGAGGTACAGTAAGATGAGGCGGTGTCTACAACCTACAGAAGTTGCTCAGTTAGTGCAGCTCATCCAGCATGGCACATCAATGCGAACTGTGGCAAAAAGGTTTCCTGTGTCTTTCAGCACAGTGTCCAGAGTATGGAGCAGATACTGTATCATGAGACAGACCAATACACCAGGAGACGTAGAGGTGGCCATAGGAGGGCAACAACCCAGCAGCAGGACGGCTACCTCCTCCTTTGTGAGAGGAGGAATAGGAGGAGCACTGCCAGAGCCCTGCAAAATGACCTCCAGCAGGCCACTAACATCCATGCTCAAACTGTTAGAAACAGACTCCATGAGGGTGGTACAAGGGTCTGACGTCCACAAGTGGGACTACAGCTGATCTCGGACTTACTCTTCATGCTCAATTTGACAGGAGACGGGTACAGTGATGCTGGCGCTGATTGGGCGCTGGTATCATGTGTCACAACAGCAGCACAGGAGTTCCGGGGAGAACGAGAGCCGACAGCGCACCAGCACAGGAGGGGAGTGTATAGTATCCGCTGGACGCACACGCAAGGGTAGAGGAATGGGGACATGACACTGGAAGAGAGTGAGCGGCAATGGGGAGAAGCCGGGAGGCGCGGGGGCTAAGGGAGGGGGTAAGGTCGATGATGAGCTGGGAGGGGGGGGCATGGCTATAGGGCAGGGAGGAAATGACATAGTGCAAGAGAAGGTGGGGTCTCAAGGAAAGGGTTAAAAAGGACTGGACGGGGCTGAGGGGTTCTCTTTGACCACGGACAGCTGGACAACAAGATCCACCCACCCGAGAAGGAGGAACTCCAGGTCAAAGTGGCGATTATAGGCGGCAGCAACATGGCGATAATACAAAAGTGTAATGTTAATTTGGCATGTTTCCTTCTAGGCCCAAGGGAAGGGCAATTCGTCTGCCATGGATCCCTGGAGGTTTTCCCCCACAGGGGTTTTTTTTCCTCTCCTGAGTGCTGGCGGATGACTCTGAGTCGAAGGGTCATCAATATCTCGAGGCGTTGGTGGGTCCTCGAAGTTGGTAAAAATTTGAAGTGGGGATTCTTGAAAGGCAAGACTCCCCTTCATTGGTTGGTTATGCAGTGGTGGTCTGGTGATAATTGGGTGATACCCGGCGACGGAATGTCGGGGGTCACATTAACACGAAAGTGGGTGACACCCGGTGATGGTATTTCGGGGTCACATGGTCGTGAGTTTTGGGTGACACCTGGCGATGGAATGTCGGGTTCACGTTAACAGTGTGAAGGCAACCTCTTCCTTCAGACTCACGGTGCTCCTGAGCTAAAATAAAACACAGCTAGGAGTAAAGAGGGGGAAGGGGCAATGCCATGGGGAAAACCACCAGACTTTATAACTTTATGGCTTCGAGGACCCCACCAAGTGTCTTGTTTAAATTATTAATAAATTGGCTGCTGTGGCCATTAATATCCAAAGAAATGTTTTTTGTCCTTTGATCGTTGGGAGTGGGGCCAAGGGGTAGGTCACGGATAATCGACTTTTCCAGGGCCGGCTTTATTATTTTAGGAGGGCCAAGTGAAGGGTAATGGACAACTTCATTAACTTGACAGTGGTAATTTTTCGTAAAAATATAAATGTTTTTCAAGGTTTAGTAAAAGTGAACAGACATTCATGTTTCACAAAATGACAAAACAGAATGTAGCAGAACCTTTTTTTTTAAAAAAGATATAGCTTCCAATATCCACAAACCCACCTCATCATAGAACTCTGGATTCTGTTGATGGTGCAGAACAGCAGCGAGAGCGTTCTTCACAAACACAGGGCCGCCAGGTCTGCCATATATGCACTAAAGTGAAAACAATTATATGGTCTTAATCCAAGCAGTAACTAACGATTAGTAAGAGAAAAGGAATGGAATGTATCACTTCATATTTATGTAAAATTGTAGACAAAAACGAACATTAGAATACTAGGTGTAGAAAATAAACTTGCCACAAACCTTTAATGGCTGTGCCTCATCGTCATCAGACTCTCTGAATTCTATTGACACTGCTATATTCCTTGCCTAAAAAAATAAAATTTCTTACATATGACTACAGTATTATGAGGGTAAACAGTTAATAGACACTTTAAAGGGGGTGTCCACTAGTTGGACAACCGCTTCTCAATCTCTAGGCTTTCCCCCAGGAACTAACCTCTGATGCCAGCGCCGTTGGCACTGGCTCTCCCTGGAATCACGTGAGGTTATGTCACATGATCACTGCAGCCAATCAGCTCCTCTCTTACGGATGTAAGTGACATCTGGAGGAAGTGACAGCCGCGGCTTTCTCTCACTTCCCCCAGATGTTTTGATTTGTCTGATGGAGGGAACAATGAAGCCAGTGTTAATTGGCCACACGATATGTCACATGAGCCCCTGGAGAGCCAATGCCGACACCACTGTAACGGTGCCGGCACTGGAAGTCAGTATAAGGATTATTTTACTGGGGGGAAACGTAGGGATTGAGACGAACTGTCCGAGTAGCAGACAACCCCTTCAACTCAAAATTAATCTGACGAAAGGACAGTTTGGTGAGAAAACAATATAAATATCTGACTAAAGCAAGGTGATTATCCATAAATGAAAGAGAAATCTGCAGCAATTATGGAGGGGTTCTGCAGTGAAATGGGCTCATTTTGTTGCGAAAATACCATTGTGGAAATGGTCTCCAGGTGGATGTACCCTTAGGCTCAGGCGTTATGGTGATGCCAGTCACATGATTTATATCCACAAGAAACAACCTCTTTCAGGTGGATATGTGTGAACATAACGTCCTGAAACGGGGCGCCGCCATGTTATTACCAAATACAAACCATTCCAAAATTACCTTTGCAAATGCCTTTTGGCCGTCATATTTCAGATGCTTTGGATAAACATAGAGATGGTTATTGTAGATGGTGAATGGTTGCGTGTGTTTGGGAATGCAAGGAACAAACTCCTCTACTTCGAATGTGACCACGGTGTCGGCATTGTTCTCAAACTGCTTCATGGGAATGTACGAGGAGTTCACGTAATCTACAATATCACACAGATAATGAGAAGCCGAAGCAATGGTCATGCATTTACAGATGATGCCATTACCAGAAAATAAGGCTCTTACTTGGAAAATCTGGAGAAACATTGTCAATGTGGATGTCTAGATTTCCTAATATTACCGGAAGCTTGCTTAACTTCTCAGGTCTACAAGAAGAAGATTATATTATGCTTACAAACAAGTACTAGTGAGTAGGAAACATAGAATAACCAGGTTTCGTATTACACTATTTGATTCAGTTATTAGAATTCCCTCAACATATCAATAAATCCCAAATTGACTCTTTCTTAACCCAGAAGGCAGGAATAGTTTCTTACAGATTGCGCTCATGCTTTTGGAAGTCAAAAGATGTGTAGAAGACAGAAGCACATTCTCAGATGGAGCGAATATGTCAAATTTCAGAAGAAACACTATTCTAAATACCATTTTATGAAACGGGTCCCCCAGAGTGCTTCAATACAACCTACTTTATTGCTACACTTTCTTTTATCTGAACATCTGCTCTCGATAATTAATCATTTGATTGCCAGATGTTTTTCGGGCCCTGAAAATGCCTAACACAAAAGTAAGCACCTTACAAGGGAGTTCGGCTGAGTGGCAATTTTTTTTATCCACATTGATGTGGCATTCATTTATTTTTTTTTCACTTTTGTGTTTTTATCCCCAAGTACCAAGAGATGTAACTTTTTTATTTTTATGTTGAAATGAAGGCTTGGGCTTTTTTTTTTTCAGGAAGAGTTGTATTTCTTTATGAAACTATTTTATTAAATAGATTGAAATTGTGAAAAATAGATATTTTGGAGTCAAATGGACAAAAAAAAAAAAAAAAAACAGCAAAAGAAATGTCCATTCCAATAAAATAAATGCATGTATCCATGTTCTATTCTGACCCTGTGTTACGATTCATAGTTTATCATTTAAGTTAACAGCAGACAGACAGCATTCATGTTCCATAGAAACGACTTTACGAAGTCATGTGAATGTTGCAAGCCAAACAAGTATGTAGCAAGATTACATACGGTGCTTAAAGAGGTTGCCCGGCCTTAGGTTACTGGTCTGCAGCCACTTTATATGCCAGCACACTTGTGAACCCTCAACATCACGCGAACTGTGAGGATTCTGCTGGCCGCGGGCGGTCATGTGACCACAAGTATGCGATGTGCCCATCTAATCGTCACGTGTCCACAGTGTGCGCGATCTGAGGATTCTGCAGTGCTGGCACCAGGCGGTCATGTGACCACAAGTATGCGGTGTGCCACATTCCGACTAGACTGTGTCCGGCCCCCCTCAGGACACTTGCATTGAGCGAGGCCGCGCCCATCTAATCGGCACGTGTCCACAGTGAGCGCGATCTGAGGATTCTGCAGTGCTGACACCAGGCGGTCATGTGACCACAAGTATGCGATGTGCCACATTCCGACTAGATTGTGTCCGGCCCCCCTCAGTACACTTGCATTGAGCGAGGCCGCGCCCATCTAATCGTCACGTGTCCACAGTGTGCGCGATCTGAGGATTCTGCAGTGCTGGCACCAGGCGGTCATGTGACCACAAGTATGCGGTGTGCCACATTCCGACTAGACTGTGTCCGGCCCCCCTCAGGACACTTGCATTGAGCGAGGCCGCGCCCATCTAATCGGCACGTGTCCACAGTGAGCGCGATCTGAGGATTCTGCAGTGCTGACACCAGGCGGTCATGTGACCACAAGTATGCGATGTGCCACATTCCGACTAGATTGTGTCCGGCCCCCCTCAGTACACTTGCATTGAGCGAGGCCGCGCCCATCTAATCGGCACGTGTCCACAGTGAGCGCGATCTGAGGATTCTGCAGTGATGGCACCAGGCGGTCATGTGACCACAAGTATGCGGTGTGCCACATTCCGACTAGACTGTGTCCGGCCCCCCTCAGGACACTTGCATTGAGTGAGGCCGCGCCCATCTAATCGTCACGTGTCCACAGTGAGCGCGATCTGAGGATTCTGCAGTGCTGGCACCAGGCGGTCATGTGACCACAAGTATGTGATGTGCCACATTCCGACTAGACTGTGTCCGGCCCCCCTCAGTACACTTGCATTGAGTGAGGCCGCGCCCATCTAATCGTCACGTGTCCACAGTGAGCGCGATCTGAGGATTCTGCAGTGCTGGCACCAGGCGGTCATGTGACCACAAGTATTCGATGTGCCATATTCCGACTAGACTGTGTCCGGCCCCCCTCAGTACACTTGCATTGAGTGAGGCCGCGCCCATCTAATCGGCACGTGTCCACAGTGCACGCGATGTGAGGATTTAGACTTGCAGTCTATGGCCGGACAACCACGTTAAAGTATTTTCAGTTTGATGTACAATATGTAACAATGTAGCATTTTAAGGAACAAGCCTTCACTGTTGCACTAAGAAGTGGCTATACATTTGTCATGTATAGACCTTCTACCCGTTGTCTTTTGTTTGCCTCCAGCTACCTCTTCCGCTGGGTCCGGCCTCCCCATTCACATACCAAGATGGCCGCAACATTGTCATGGGGAGTAAAGCAGTAATTCTGAACCATGCCTCCTGTGCGGTATTTCAGTCCTACCGCTGCTCCCCATGCCAGTGTGGTGGCCATCCTGGATGGAAGAGGACTGAACTGTCAGCAACAGTAGAGAAGTCAACGGGAGGTGAACAGACGGCACATGGTAGGGTGACCATACAACAGAAATGTAGTGCCACTTTTCAGTGCCGGGGAACAGTCACTTTAACAGCTGGTTAGACGCATTAGATATGTGTAGTACAAAGCCATGAAAAAGTCTGCTGGCAATCTAAGGTGTATGGGGCAACCAGACATCTGTTGTAGGTGAAAAGGAAGCCACACTGGACACTAACATGCAATTTACTTTGTTTCCTGAAAGACAAGATTTATCAGAATCATCTGCTTATCCCAATTACTATAAGACTATGCTGAACTAAATGTCCCTGTTTATGGGTGAAGAAAGGGAGTAGCCTAACTGTCTTCAATGCATAAAGTCAAAATTAGATTTGGGGGGCTGTGGCTGTCTGCTAGTGCTTTATTAAACCCAATGATAATTGTAAAGCCTCCACATTATATATTTATTATCCTGCAACTCTATATTTAAATAATGCATCCACTTGCATACTTAGAATACATTATAGGTCAGGGCATTAATACTGTAACGTGCAAAATCAAAACATTTATATAGTCATTATGGTTATGGAATAAAATAAAACCAAAATAATTGTGAGCAATCCTGTACATTCAAGAATATACCTAAAGCAACTAAAATACCTTTTTTTAATTGAAAATTGGTGAACGTAACTTTTAAATTCAAGTTCACAAACCTACATTTTCAATGGAAGGAGGGAAGAGGACAGATAAAAGCGGTATTTTTATTCTTCAAGCCATAAAACAAAGATAAAAAACTGACATGTTTCTGGCATCGTAGACGCTTTTAATCATAGCATAGGAATGAAATAACAATGGTCGCGTACTAAGCCCATCACAGTGGATCTATGAGTGATGTGAGTAACTGACAAGTGTGCAGGGAACTAGAACATGCAAATTTGCAACATAAATACAAATAATGAAACATTCAATAAATCTAAAAAAAAAAGATCACTCTAAGGCTATGTGCACACGTTGCGGATTCGTGTGTGGATTAATCCACAGCGTTTTCACAAAATCTGCAGGTAAAACGCGGATTTACCGTGGCTTTTGCGCGGATTCCACCTGCAGATTCCTATTGAGGAGCAGGTGTAAACCGCTGCGGAATCCACACAACGAATTGACATGCTGCGGAAAATACACCGTAGCGTTTCCGCACGGTATTTTCCGCAGCATGTTCTCTGCAGATTTGGTTTTCCATACGTTTACATGGTACTGTAAACTCAGGGAAAACTGCTGCGAATCTGGAGCGGCCAATCCGCTGCCGATCCACAGCAAAATCCGCAAAGTGTGCACATACCCTTATAATTCATGCCTTCAGGATAATTTCTGTCCAAGTTTAATATCCAATAAGCATCCTACAGCATGAGGCATTTTGCCAGCTGTCCTACCATTATGTTTGGTAACAAAGTGCTTAACAGCACCAGAGTAAGGCCGGTTTTACACGTCCTGAAACTTCCAGTACCGGAAAAACCAGTACCAGAGATATCAGTGTCCGTGTGTGTGATACTTGTGGCATATGTGTCTCAATTGTGTGCCACATCAGTGCCAAACCTACCAGCCCCTGGGAAGTAGTGGTACTGTTAGTGCTGTTCCCCAGCGCCGGGTGCTGAAGACTGCTCTCATCAATCTTCACTACGCTGATCGCCGGCAGAGTAGGAGAGAATGATGAGAGTAGTCTTCAGCACCCGCCGCTGGGGAACAGCGCTAACAGTACCACTGCTTTCAAGGCGCCGGTACATGTCACACTGATGTCATTTGTGTACACGTGTGCGAGATATTTTGCGGCCCGTGCAGCTGTTAAAAACAGACTTGTCAGCATGTTTTGCCCACGGACGCATGGTCCATGGAAACACACTGACATGTGTGCAGACACATTCACTTGAATACGTCTACATGTGTAAGTGTCTCCGGTACGTGTGAAAACTGTCACCGCACTTATGTCTGAAAGAGCCCCAAGACCCATTTTTGGGGGGCAATATTGTTCAAGTTTTGTTTATTTTACATAAATTACATAAGATATAATATTCTATGTGATGAATATCACAATTAATAAATTCATCAATACAAAAGATGTCTCCTTGAGACGAATGAAAACCTTTGGTTTCGTCCGAAGCAAATTGTTGCAGTGCTTTCGACTACAATTAAAAAAAAACATTTTACCATCTGACTTTTTTGGCTGGTTTTTGGAACAGGCTGGGTGAGAGCATGCAATATCAAACAGTAAATATGTATTGTTTTAAATCACTGGAATAAGTACTATAATTGCTCAATATATTATTGATATTGGACGGCTGCGACTGCAGATGAATGTGGAATAGTGGAATATAAATTAGCCACATCCAATGGAAATCGTCAAAATATCGCAAAACCAAAGAGCTACCTTCCATAAATCCCGGTATTCCAATGGTTAGAGGTTGCAGATGATTATCCAACCATTCACTAAGCATCTCGTTCAAGGACCCCATTCCTAAAATAATCGGTTGTAAAGTTGGGGGCAAACCTTATGCGTTTTGGGTAACCCATGAAATATTGTTATTATGGGATGGTCTATGAGTAATAGTTTCCTGGCTTTTGAGTCTATTATGCCCTTCTCTAATATTTGAGACGGCGAGTTTTTGAAAAATGGTAGGGTCAGATTCAAGTTTCTTGCAGGTACCAATATCATTTAGCATGAGGGACACTAATGCTGCATATAGTGTAGCGTCTAAAATAACCACATATTCTGCCTTGTCTGATTGGCGGATCACTAAGTTGGTCGTCATCTGACACTCTTTCACTGCTGTAAATTACTTATTAGTCAGATTTTTGTGAGTAAGTGACTCCCTGATTTGGGTATGGAGAGCCTTCAGGTCCCTTTTGACCAGGGTCTGAAAGCAATCTCAAGGCAAGGGTTCTGGTTTCCACTGGATAATACCTTGGATTTTTAATTTTGACTGAAGCATCACCGTCAGTAATGCCACTCATGTTGTCATTCTCTGATTGTAGTTGCAGACGGCAGACATTGACTACATTTCCCTGCCAATTATAAAACATATGCTAGGCCAATAATAAAAATAAATCATACAACTAATAAATGCTGAAAAATGTTTTATTATGATTGGAGTCTCCGTGACACCTTGTTTCAGCCTGAATCATGCATTGTGGTTGGGCACGTGTCCTATCCCTTTGCGCTTTCTTGGCCCTTTGTTGAACTTTATGGATCTTTGTATTTTTCAAGCGTATTAATTATATAACCTTCAATACCTAATACGAGAAGAAGCATTTCACCCGAAGAGATCGCCATCAAACGAATGCCAATGCATTACACTAGATGATGCTTTAGAAGGATGTGGGCCATATCTAAGAAGACTAAGGCTGTGTGCACAAGTTCCGGATTTTTCATGTTTTTTCGCTATAAAAACGCGATAAAACTGCGAAAAAAAAGCTCACATTAAGCATCCTATTAAAAGAATGCAATCCGCATTTTGTATGCACATGCTGCGTTTTTTTTCTGAGCGGAAACGCATTCCGGAAAAAAACGCAGTATGTTTATTAATTTGCGGAATGGCGGGGATTCAGCACACATAGGAATACATTGATCCGCTTACTTCCCGCATGGGGCTATGCCCACCATGCTTGAAGTAAGCGGATCATGTGCGGATGGTACCCAGGGTGGAGGAGAGGAGACTCTCCTCCACGGACTGGGCACTATATCACTGTATAAAAAATGAATTAAAATAAAAAATGGTGATATACTCACCTTACGGAGGCCCCCGGAGTCCTCCCGCCTCCCAGCGGTGCACGCAGCAGCTTCCGTTCCCAGGGATGCTGTGTGCGAAGGACTTGGGATGACGTTGCGGTCACGTGACAGTGACATCATCCCAGGTCCTTCGCACACAGCATCCCTGGGAACGGAAGCCGCCATGTGCTCCGCTGAGGAGATCGGGGGCCGTCGGAAGGTGAGAATAACCATTTTATAAATTATTTTTAACATTAGATCTTTTTACTATTGATGCTGCATAGGTAGCATCAATAGTAAAAAGTTGGTCACACTTGTCAAACACTATGTTTGGCAAGTGTGAAGAACCTGTCAATCAGTTTTCCAAGCGATGCTACAGATCGCTTGCAAAACGCTAGCATTCTGCAAGCTAATTACGCTTGGAAAACGCCAGGGTTTAGCGGGAATACGCATGCCAATTCCACATGCGATATACCCGCGGCAGGAGTTGCGGAATTGCCGTGGAAATTTCCGTGGCAATTCTGCAGCGTGTGCACTTAGCCTTAAGCTCATTCGAAAGTGGACCTTGTCGTGTAGCAATGACCTTAAGTAGACAGCTTTTTGCGCCCAGATCTCTTATGAAGCCCACACTACATACCATGATTAATGCACAATCACAAAACACTTACTTTCTAAAGTCGGCAAGCAATTTAAGCATGTCCTCATTTGAAAGCTTGTTGCTGTCTTGTTTATAGATTGGAGAAAATCTTCCACCTTTGTCCAGGGTCCCAGATGTATCCTTAAATAGAGGTCTATAAAAAAATATATTAAAGTATTGGCTTAAGATGTAATGTTGCACTCAGTATTTTCCTATGTAGATATTTGAAAAGCTAAAGGAGTTGTCCGGCACTAGCGTACAAGTCTGTGTCACTCTGCGTAATTGCAGACTGGTGAATACTCACAGCGCGCTCACTGAGAGCTGTGAGGATTCTCAGATTCTGGCAATTGCTGTAATATGCATACTTCCAGTCACATTCCAACTAGATGTGTCCAGCCTCGCTCAATACATTTGCATTGAGCAAGGCCATGCATGTCTAGTCGGCATGTGACCGCATGTATGCAAATCACATTGTTGCGGTCACACACCCCAGAGAAGTGTGCGCACTGTGAGGTTTCACGAGTCTGCAGTCACATAGCGTCACTTTAAAGAAAACCTTTCAGTTGATTCATGCAACCCAAACCATGGGCATCAAAAATCAGAGCCTAGTTGCAGAACTCCAGCCAAGAATTTTTTAAAATATTTTAAGACATTCCCACATTGCAGATAAAACATACTGTAAATACCCTATGTAACATACCCTATGTACATACTGATTGCTAGGAATCTGACAGGTGGGACCCATTGCAATCTTGAAAATAGGCCTAGTTTTTAGAGCAGAATTTCATAGTACTTGACTTTTTCTTCGGTAGACAATGAATGGAGCAGAGGTCAAGCATGTGTATCGCAGTTCCATTCAGTTCTCGGATAGCTCAAAGTCACACCAGTCAGACCTCTAACAATCAGCCAGTTATCCCCTTGTTGATTCTTTAAAGTGTCATATTAATTTTGCTCTCCTGCCCATTCAACATTGGTGGTGAGAACCCACAGGTCGCATGGTTGTTTAGCAATCTGGAAATCTCTCAATCTTGTCAGCTGTGGTTTAATGAAGAAATAATGTGTTCTTTAAGTTGCTAAGAACCCATTTATATCCACATCTCACCTTGCTGCCCAGGCAAATGGCATTCTGTACTGCCCAAGCCTGCTGCATGACTGTTTGGCATTCTTCAAAACTTTCTGTGCCACCTAGTAAAGTTCATGGAAAAATAAGCGCATTATTAGTAAAATAACAGTATTGGAAGAGCAGATATCAACAGGTGCTATGGATACTACTAGGTATATATATATATATATATGTGTGTGTATATATATATATATATATATATATATATATATATATATATATATATATATATATATATATATATATATATATATATATATATATATATATATATATATATATATACACACACACACACATATTAACTCAGATCATTACCTGGAAATGGAATGGATGAAAATAAAGCATTTAAGAGTGGATTCGCCACAGTCATTACAGTCAAGACAAAGCTACCGCAGGCATGGTTATAAATGTTTAACGCCATAAATAATTCAGCACCAAATACTGTATGTACAGACAGTTATAAACACAAAGGGCTTTACTAAGCACAATCTGCCCTTCAAAAGTCTCCTTGGAGAGGAAAACAACTGTATCTGATCCACAGACTGCGTAAGGGGAAATCCAGAAAGAAGTGCGTTTACTAGGTGTCCACTGAGAATATTCTACCTTACTTAAAGGGAAACTGACAGCAGGTTTTTGGTACCTCATCGCAGAGCAGGCTGATGTAGGCAAAGAGACCCTGAATCCAACAAGGTATCACTTAGATTACTGGGTGCAATTGTTCTGACACAATCAGAGTTTTTAGATTTAAACTGAAGCAGAGCTGAGGAAGCTAGCCCCGCCCACACTAGGCTCTGTATGTACAAAGTCCATACACAGTGAGCTGCTAATCACAGGAGGAGGTGCTGGACTAGTCCGGCAATGTTAATCTATTAGTGATAAATCCGTCACAATATGTAAACACAGCACACACTTTGACAAGAGACACATCCCTTAATTCTGTGTTTCAACCTGCTAGCTTCACATTGCGTAGCAAAACCTGCTTACAGATTCCCTTTAAAGGAAGTTTAAAAGTTAGACCTTTTCCATCAGATAGGGGATAACTTTCTGATAGCTGAGGGTCCAACCACCATGGCACCCACCTATATCAAGAGCCAGGGGCTCTGAAGAGCCCTAGCTGAATGGAACAAGGGCTGATTGTTCCATTCATTCTTAATGGAAGTGCTGGAGTTTTATGAGTCGAGCTCTCAGCTAATCTTTGGCGCTCCAAGAAAATCTATATGCATTTATAATATTTTTGCAGAATGGAAAAATGACGACTATCTTTTAGGATTGTAACATACAGTTAGGTCCATATATATTTGGACAGAGACAACATTTTTCTAATTTTGGTTATAGACATTACCACAATGAATTTTAAACAAAACAATTCTGGTGCAGTTGAAGTTCAGACTTTCAGCTTTCATTTGCGGGTATCCACATTAAAATTGGATGAAGGGTTTAGGAGTTTCAGCTCCTTAACATGTGCCACCCGGTTTTAAAATGGACCAAAAGTAATTGGACAGATTCAATAATTTTAAATAAAATATTCATTTTTAGTACTTGGTTGAATACCCTTTGTTGGCAATGACTGCCTGAAGTCTTGAACTCATGGACATCACCAGACGCTGTGTTTCCTCCTTTTTGATGCTCTGCCAGGCCTTCACTATAGTGGTTTTCAGTTGCTGTTTGTTTGTGGGCCTTTCTGTCTGAAGTTTAGTCTTTAACAAGTGAAATGCATGCTCAATTGGGTTGAGATCAGATGACTGACTTGGCCATTCAAAAATATTCCACTTCTTTGCTTTAATAAACTCCTGGATTGCTTTGGCTTTATGTTTTGGGTCATTGTCCATCTGTAGTATGAAACGGCGACCAATCAGTTTGGCTGCATTTGGCTGGATCTGAGCACACAGTATGTCTCTGAATACCTCAGAATTCATTCGGCTGCTTCTGTCCTGTGTCACATCATCAATAAACATTAGTGACCCAGTGCCACTGGCAGCCATGCATGCCCAAGCCATCACACTGCCTCCGCAGTGTTTTACAGATGATGTGGTATGCTTTGGATCGTGAGCTGTACCACACCTTCGCCATGCTTTTCTCTTTCCATCATTCTGGTAGAGGCTGATCTTGGCTTCATCTGTCAAAAGAATGTTCTTCCAGGACTGTGCTGGCTTTTTAGATGTTTTTTAGCAAAGTCCAGTCTAGCATTTTTATTCTTGATGCTTATGAGTGGCTTGCTCCGTGCAGTGAACCCTCTGTATTTACTTTCATGCAGCCTTCTCTTTATGGTAGATTTGGATATTGATACGCCGACCTCCTGGAGAGTGTTGTTCACTTGGTTGGTTGTTGTGAAGGGGTTTCGCTTCACCATGGAGATAATTCTGCGATCATCCACCACTGTTGTCTTCCGTGGGCGCTCAGGTCTTTTTGCATTGATGAGTTCACCAGTGCTTTCTTTCTTTCTCAGGATGTACCAAACTGTAGATTTTGCCACTCCTAATATTGTAGCAATTTCTCGGAAGGGTTTTTTCTGTTTTCGCAGCGTAAGGATGGCTTATTTCACCTGCATGGAGAGCTCCTTTGACCGCATGTTTACTTCACAGCAAAACCTTCCAAATGCAAGCACCACACCTCAAATCAACTCCAGGTCTTTTATCTGCTTAATTGAGAATGACATAACGTAGGGATTGCCCACACCTGTCCATGAAATAGCCTTGGAGTCAATTGTCCAATTACTTTTGGTCCCTTTAAAAACAGGGTGCCACATGTTAAGGAGCTGAAACTCCCAAACCCTTCATCCAATTTTAATGTGGATACCCTCAAATGAAAGCTGAAAGTCTGATCTTCAACTGCATCTGAATTGTTTTGTTTAAAATTCATTCATTTAAAATTCATTGTGGTAATGTCTAGAACCAAAATTAGAAAAATGTTGTCTCTGTCCAAATATATATGGACCTAACTGTATGCCAGAGAAAGGTAAAACCCTGAGAGAATTGTCACTTTTCATCTCAGGGCCACATGGCAGTCATTGTATGGACAATCCTATATCTCATTGAATAAAAAGGAATGACAAGACTCAAGGGAACAGCCCATCCATCCTCTGTCCATCTGTAAGTTTATGTTATGTAGGTCAATATGGAGCGCGCGTTGAAATGGTAATGGGGAATGAACAGTGATGGAGATTTACTAAGCTAAATGCGACAGAATTTTGGGTAAACTTGCACAAAAAAAAAGTATGACATGCCTTGCACAAAATTTGCTATGTGTTTTAGATACTTTTGGCACCTTGCTGGAAAAGAGGGTTCAGCTATGTAGTAATGGAACAGGGGCCTGAGATGCATTTACAAGGAATTTCAGGTAATGGTTTTCAGGTGCACAGAGAACGTTGTGTCCGTTGTGCAGATGTACATAAAAGTGGAGTTCTATTGTATATGTTACCGATGAAAGAGGTTGAAGATGATTCATGAATCACATGCTCTAATCATAGTAAAGGTTTCAAAAGAAAGCTCAGAACTTGGAAATGCCGTAATGAAAATCGGTCATTCCAAATCTCAGGGCAGTATAAAATAGGGAAAGAGACCCTGATTCCAGCAATGTGTCCAGTGGTCATCTTGCTATAGCTGATAAAATCACCTTTTTTTCTGCTGCAGCTCTGCTAGTCTTTTCAATGACGAGTTCTGTCTAATCCTACCTGCAAAACTGATAGCCCTTTTCCAATGCTGTGCATAGTCAAAAAGCTATTATTTAACAGTGGGGAGGAAATAGCTGGAGCTGATAAATATAAAGGACTACATAACTAGAGCTTATCACTGGGCTAGAAGATCTGCGGCAGATTAAGTAGTGTTTATCAAAACCACAAAAAGAGGCCCAGTAAGCGACCCTCAGCTGGAATCAGGGTCTCTTATTTCTTTTTGCTGCCCTCAGAAGAGGCAAGGAAAATCTGGTGACAGATTCTCTAATTATCTTTACTCTTTGAGAAAACAAACTTCAGAAACTAGATTAGAATTGCTTTTTTTCCAATATACCAAAATATGAAAAACTCCTTTTTATAGCCCGTGAAAGTAAACCGCAAGAAAATTGTTGTGGCAACCATTACAACCTGCAGTCACGGACTGGAGCTACACCCTGTATAAAACAACTCGGGAAGAAATGTAGCAAGCACGATCTTGACTTTACAAGGTTTTTTAGTTTAAAATGAAAGCAGATTGTTGCAGTTTTTTCTTCTCCATTTACTGTAGAATAACCAAACTGAGCTTAGAAAGTTTTCTAGGATTTTATACCCTAAAGTATTAGGAGCCACATAAAGGCCGAAGGAGTCAGTCCCTTAGTCCAGTTTCCCTGAAGCGGGCAGCATTCACAGTATGAACATGTACACAGCTGCTTCAAATGTCCACGCAAGGTACCATTTTCATTATAGCTTCCCATCAGTGAACAGAAACATTCTTGTTTAAAATCGATAGACTTAGGAGATTTCTGGAGGAGAATATATGTGAATCTAAAGAGTTTTATTTTCCTTTTCCCCCGAAAAGTTAAATGGTTCCGATCACGGACTGTAAAAAATGCCAATACGCAAACAAAATTGGAATATCCGTGTACTTTATGGCGCCCAGATTGCCGTCATGAATTACTTTGGGTCGCTGTAATATGGGGTTAACACTTAATCCTGGTCTCATACATTGCACGTCGTCTGCACATACCTTGGCGGAGTCTGAGCTCTTCATGTAGGGTTCTGCACAGTGAGTAATGCTGCCTTGAAGAACCTTTTCTATCCTGGCCACAAGGAAGATATCAGGATGGGGACACGTTATAGAAAATATACCCTGAAAAAGAAGAATTGCAGGTAGATATGGTATGGTAGTTGAATCCGATATACTTATGGGTGCTTCAGATGAACACCTGATTATGACGGTGTTCGCTTCTATAGAACACTTCATCATAGGTTCAGAACAATCCGTACCAACGAGATAAAAGCAGGAGAGAACAGGCAAGATTTTATAACTAGTGATGTGATGGCTTGCACCTGGTCACACTTGCTTTATTCTGTTTGGAGGTACTGGTCAGTTTATTATTTTTGTAGCACACTCCTTTCTGGCTGAGCAATCCTCCCATCAGCCTTGAGCTGGATCCTGCGCCTGCCATTACAATTGTAGACTTTCAAAGTTAGGGTCCTGTCAAAGGGGTACGCCTTGCCGCGGCTGATGGGCTCTCATGAATCGGCCATTTTGTGAGCCAAGTACTTTCATTTTTTAACATTTCCAATAGCAGTAATGCAGTTACAATTTCATATATTCAATGCTTACATCTCATAGCATTTCAGAGTGAAGCTGTGTTTTCTGGGTTATACTGATGTGAGCAGTGACCAGCCGACTGGCACGGACTTATGACGTGACAACCCGAACATGATAAAACCTCTGATAGACAGGACTCCGATCCACGCGTCTCCCAACACCGGGCACAGCAGCCTTCTATGATCCTTATCAGATTCCCACATCCCTTTCTTCTGCTATCGTTATACTATAATAATTGCCTGCGACTTCCTCCTATTATTTAGATAAGGGTGTAAACATCCGCAACCAATAGGAGATCACAGTGGGATAGGGGGGCTCCATGTCAACACCAGATTCAATCAAGTTTGACATTAAAAGCAGCATCTCCCCTGAGAACAGGCCTGGCGGTCGGCACAATGGGGTAATAGATAATACATTTCTGGTGACATCCAGGCTGCATTGTGCCATAGTGACTAAACATGCCGTCGTCTCCGCACTCGTATTCTAGCAGCGGGGAGGAGAAGTGGCTGAGAGAATACATTAAACACACCGCTCCTAGATGTAAAGGAGATTAAAAGGGGAAACAACCTGTAGCATTAGCACAAAGGAAAACATTAGGAACTGAAAGCCGTTTCCTCCCACGGAGTAATCAGTGCCTATTTTCCATCGTCTATTACTTCTGATCACGCAGCACTTTCCTCAGCTTCACATTCACCTTACAAGAAGGGGCACTCAGCTCTACACAGCATGGAAAATGCAAAGATGCTTCAATTATTTAGAAACATCTTCCCATGCCTTACCATTTCCTTAACCGTTACTGAAAACTTCAAGCCTGAATTATTTAGAAGCATTTAATTTTTTTTAAAGGAATATATGACCCACAAAAAATTAGTCGCTACCTGTTTGGGATACTGCAGCATTGACTCTTGCACAGACCCTAAAATCCTCCGCCCATAGTCCCCACTGCCGTTTAGTAGCGGCTGAGGAGGAGGAGGGATCATTTGCCTCACGGAGGCATGGTTCAAGTCCACAGGAAAGTCTGCAGAGATCTTCTTGTTGGCTCTGATATCAAACAGAGATAGCGTGACAAAGAACGGCTCCACCTGAGCAGGAAGAAACGGGAAGAGTCAAACAGTGATACATGAAATTCACAGACACTGTTGCTGACAGCTCAGTGTGAAGCCTTAGGCAACAGTATATATAAAGAAAAAAAGTAAAAAACAAATAAAAGAAAAGCTTAGAATTTGTGCTCCCAGCTCTGGACAAAAAAAAATACAAGATTTCAAAATATTTTAAAATCTACATAATGAAGAACCAAAGTAAGGTAACTTAGCTTGGCCCAATTGGGAGCAACAGCTTGTATGGTCCAGAGCTCTATTACCAATTCTCCTGGCTCCAGTGCGAAATTCTCCAGCATTACATGCTGCCCTAATGTCGGCATACAGCATGCTATAGTAATTTCTTACTTGTAATGCGGTCTTTACACCAATGTATGGAGATGTGGGAACAATTATGTTGGGACCAATCAACAATCTAATGTGTTTGGAGGCCTCAACTTCTTCCTGTCACCAAATGTTAGGGGAGGTACGGATCAAGCAGTTGGATTTCATCAGGACTGAGCCTTTTCTTCTTGTAGTAGAAGTTGGGCATGTATATGGGTGGGGAACGAAAAAGACATGTGGACCAAGTGAGTGGTCAACCAACATCTTTCTACTGTGTATAGCAACCTAACTGTCCCACTAGAGTTTACACAGACAGATGCTATATACATATTATGAGCCATTAGAATCACTGGAGGAGCCAATTTGTTAGAATTAAAAAGTTCTATGGTTCAGCTGCACATTTATAAGAAAATTGCCTAATTGGCTCATAGGGTTTCAGGGGAACCTGACAGCTTATACATACTGCTCGATCCATGGGCAGCATGTCTCAGAGATTGGCTGCATGATTTCAGCCAAGTATGTTTGACTCAAACTCTGCAGTGTTTCAGAGAAAGAGATTGGCTGCATGATTTCAGCCAAGTATGTTTGACTCAAACTCTGCAGTGTTTCAGAGAAATAGATTGGCTGCATGATTTCAGCCAAGTATCTTTGACTCAAACTCTGCAGTGTTTCAGAGAAATACATACTCTAAAGGCCGCTGTGGACCGTGCCGAACAGGAGACAAGTCGGACAGGTGAGTCCCCGGTAGTTTTTCCCTATCCTGAGTGACAGGTCTCTCGAAACATCGCAGTGTTTCAGATTCAACCAAATCATGCAGCTCGTGGTTCGGGCACATTGTATCAGCTGTCAGGTTCACTTTCACCCGTACTGACATATCCATCTAATTTATAATAATAATAAATACTGTCCAGTAGCATTGCTTCCCATGGTAAACTGAAACGGTCATTGTACAATTCATCAACCCTGTACTCAGTTGGTATTTTAGATGTAGAATGACTAATTTCTATTTTTATATAGCGCTAACATATTCCGCAGCGCTTTACAGAAATTATCTTAGCTGTCCCCGATGGGGCTCACAATCTAAATTCCCTATCACTATGTCTTTGGATCGTGGGAGGAAAATGAAGAACCTGAAGGAAACCCATGCAAACACGGGGAGAACATACAGACTCCTTGTAGATGTTGTACTTGGTGGGAATGAACCCAGGACTCCAGCGCTGCAGTGCTAATCACTGAGCCACCATGCTGAGACGAAAGCTAAATTATGAATGTAGCATTGAAGGAATAGCCTAGGAGGAGGTCCCAAATGTATCCTTCCTACTATCAGTACCTTATAAATAAGGTGTTGGTCAATACCCTTCTGAGAGAATAGGCAACAATTAAATTTGTAGTTTCCATACAAAAACCAGAGTATAAATAAGCATTTTCTATATGGAGCTTAGCTAAGCAACATTTAAGCCATACAGATGATGCTGCAAAAAGCACAGGTTATATATACTGCAAGGAAAAAGGCTTACATACAATAATAACCACAGAGCACAGGAGAGTTCAGATGTTATTTCAGCGGCTATATAAAAATGCCTGTAATTGAGTAAATTACACACAGTTTACGTCAGCAACCAATGAGATAACTGTCCACTTATCTAATAACCTTCCTTTCCATGTCTGACCAGGCAGATCCAATCTGGGGACAATGAAGAAAGAGTGCATAATAATACAGTAATAATCTCATCATCACCTGATGTCAGCACACAGCTATGCCTGAATATAGTAGCATATCTGCTGCTCAAGCAGAAAACAGGTGAGGTTCTCATCCATTTAAAGAAGCAGGAAGAGAAGGCAATCAGCAATCGGATATGATGACAACACCAAATGTCAGAGCAAAATCCTAACAGTGTGTATATTACATTGACGTAGTCATATACTAATTCCTGCTGGAATTTATCCCTGACCCGGAAGTCCCCTTTAAACAGGCTATGAAAACTAAATTGTAGGTGAATACTGCAAATTTAGATGGGGACCTGTTGATAAGATAAACTGTACGTCTCCTGTCTTTTGTAGTTTGGAGGAAAATTAGCGGATCGGTTAATATGCTACAGAATAGTAAAGTAATATTTAAAAGAAAAAAATATATACAACAAAACCTTACATTTGTCGTCGGCCCTTCTTCATTTTCTGCCACACAACACTGGAGATTGAAAGACAAATCATTGCACTTCACTAATATCCTTTTCCCAAATTTCTCCTCAAAGGGTTTAATCTCTGGTTCAATTCCCGAAAAGTCAAGTTTCTAGAGACAGAAAATAGATATTTATGGCTGTATGCAGAGATGGCACTTTCTTTCTTGTAATCACAATATACATCAATGTACACGGCGACAATATTCATATAACTAGAAGAAAAAAAAAAATATATATATATATATACACACACACACACACATACCGTATTTTTCGTACTACAAGATGCACTTTTTTCCGGCAAAAATGAGTAGGAAAAAGGGGGGTGGGTTGAGGGTTGGGGTGTCATAGTCCGGATGTGGTGGGGAGGTGGGGGAGCGGTATCGGCAGAACAGCGGGTCACAGAGGCAGGAGCCACCAACTGCGGCTAACTCCTGAGCCAGCTGCTGAAGAGAAATTAATATTCACTGCATTCCACGCCCATGGGTGTGGAGGGCAATAAATATTCATATCTCTATTAGCTGGGCTCCATGGGAGTGGAGCGAGGCGAATATAAATCTGTCTTAAGTAGCGGCACACGTCACCGCCGGCAGCTGCAAAAAAGCTCCAGCTGACAAACTGGTCGCTATTTAAGAGCAATGAATACTCCCTGCGTGCAGATAATTGAGTAGTCCGGCAGCTGCCCTTTGGCTTGCAAGCAGTGCATGACGTCCCTGCCATGCGCTGCTTACAAGCATAAAGCAGTTGCTGGCACCGGAGCAGGACACTGTGAGGGAGCGCTGGGAAGGTAAGTGTAATGTTTTTTTTTTTTTCAAATGTTTTCTGATGGAGCCATGCATATCAGGATGGGGGTGTGGGCCCATCATAACAGGATAAGGATTGGGCCATGGATACCAGGACCGGGATGGGGGCCAATCAAACCAGGTTAAGGAGGAGGCCCTGCATACCAGGATAGGGAAAAGGACAATCATTCCTGCCAGGATAGGAATGAGAGGGCCATGCCTACCAGGCTACAGATAAGGGGGGCATGCATACCAGGCTAGGGATGAGGAGGCATGCATGCCAGGATGGGGATGAGGGCCATGCATACCAGGATAGGGATAAGGGGGGCATGCATACCAGGATGGGGATGAGGGGACCATATATACCAGGATAGGGGATAAGTACAGAATTGACCATATTTTTTGCTTCAATTTTTTTTCCACTAATTTCTTACAGTCCGAAAAATACGGTATATATTGTAGCAGAGTCATGTAAGAAGGGATTACATCCTAGCACTGCAGGTCTTGATTATTTTCACTTAACTTGCTTTGACTAAGAACAAGGGCTTGTGTTCACTAGGTGTGTGTCAGTCTGCTGGATAAAGCAGAGTTGAGTGAGCTGCTGGTGAGTGACCAGCTAAAATGTAAGCTGTAGCTGGGAGAGTGACAAGCCAGGGTCTCTCTCTGAATTGACACAGCATGTATCAGCTAGGAAAGCTGAGCAGTCTATGTGTTGGAGCTGCAGAGAACCTTGTGGAAGCTGAAGCCTGTTCACTGTGCATAAAGCTGAACACTTCTGTTTGGCACTGGATGCTGCCGAAGCGCAAGATGAAGGGGATACCGAGACATAGTAGGACCATGCCTCTTAAGTGTAAAAGTTTGAACGGTTGAAAGGACTATAATCTGGTCGGGTGAGCCCGCACCTACATTTGTGCCTGCTACATGAACTGTTGTGATACTTTTGTTCCCAGAAGAGGCAGTCTTTAGTTTTGAATAACTTTGGAGGTTTTTCAAAGCAACAAAACTTCACCTGCTACGACCAAACCCCATTGCCTGTGCGAACGCTACCTAATAACTACCTGAATGAGAGAATCCATACAATATATATAGGATATAAAAGTTGCCAATACTTCTAGTATTAGTCTTCACCCATGTGGACATTTTGAGCAAAATCACATCCAAGATTTAGAAGTCAAAAGCAAATGTAAATCAGCAATGCATGTTTACTTACCAACCAGAACTGGCAAAGCCTAGTATATGAGCATGTATTTGCTAAACAAAGGGTAAACTTTGGGCATATGGTATTACCTGTGTATCTGTATCCAAGGCAAAAAGCTTCACTCTGCTTTCATTTTTCAATTTGGCTTCTGTTTCTCTTCCACTCTGGAACAATAAATATGTAAGCACACAGTAATAATAATAATAATAATAATAATACTGTAATTACAAAAAATAATATATTTTAAAAAAAGATTTAAAAGATAGAAAAATATTGTTTTAAGGATGACTTCACACACCTGACATTCATGGTCCGAGTGTGGACCGCTATGTGCAAATGGCCACGAATCTCCTGACCAGAATTCCACAGCATGGGAAGCTGCAGCCTGTTCTAACAATAAGGGCTTGTTTCCATTTGCGAGAAACACGTCAGTCTCGCATGTGAAAACCAAGCTCTGGCGCCGGCACTCCAGAGCGGAGCGTGCAGCTCCATGTGTTGCAACGCGGCCGCACGCTCCGCTCTGGAGTGCCGGCGCCAGAGCTTGGTTTTCACATGCGAGACACGGACGTGTTTCTCGCAAATGGAAACAAGCCCTAAGGTTCATACACAGACTGTGAATGTTGAAAGCGTGAAGCTGGCCATAATATATATTTGTTCCATGCATTTTACTAATCAGAATTATCATATGCACCTTTAAAAACCATTCTGAATTCTATAGACATGTTTGGCATCAGATTACACAGATTATGCAGTCAATAAGATTTATTTCTGCAGCGATCAAACATCCATTGTGTTGCCTAAATCAAGAGTCAAAATCGCTTCTGGGCACGGCTGAACCTTATTTGTGTGGTTAGCAGATAACTGCCTTTTAGGAGCTGTTCATCTGACAGAATCTGCCAATGAATCATTCTTCAACATGATCATCAGGCCCAAGAGAAACTTTTGTGGGTCAGTGGTTAATGATGCAGAGCCAAATGCCCACAGTGATCGCATACAATCTATTGGGCCTGAATTACGTACTGACTACAAAAATGAAAACAATACTAGATAAATAATTTGAGGGCACCGTCTGCCCCACATGAAATTTTATAAAGATACCTAAAGACCAGGTAAGGCTAGTATCGCGTCTGAAGGCAGACCAACCCAACATAGGCCAAGGCTACATTCACACGTTGCGTTTTTGATGCGTTTTTTCTGCAGGCAGTAAAGAAGAAGCAACATCAAAAAAGCAGGTACACAGAACCCTAAAGAGATAGAAGAGATAGAAGCCACAGCAAGCCAAGCCCAAGGCGTACTAGAGGAATAATAAGGGTTAGGACAATCGGATCAGTACTGTGATTTAACCCGGTAACCTGCATATTACATACAAGTCTACGGAACAATGAAGACTGTATGGTTTTACAAAACAGCATTAAACAGTATTGTTAGGATTGGCAGGGGGAAATATAAAGATAATTAAGATCATATCTAACAATTAATTAGATCATTTTCATTCTGCAATTCATTAAGCCTTCCGACAATGGTCAGGTTTGCCAGGCAATAATAGAACAAATTTCTTGTGTGTACAGAAGTATTCAGTATAGTGTTTTTAATTTTGTACAATTAACACACAGTCATGCCACAGTGGAAACGTTTGCTTCATTCCAGATGTGAAAGTTGTGTCCAAACCAAAGTCGATGACTGCAGAGCTGCAATTCCAGTATTAGCTTAACCACAATGGCAATCTGTGAACCTTTCAACTAAGCTTTTTCATAGGGAAGTGGTGCAGAATTGTGAGTCAGCTAAAGCACATGAGCAAAACTGGCTAAATAATCATTTTGTGCATGTAAGCACTGAAGAAAGGTAAAGTTGGTCACAGAGGTGAAGAACAACCCGCTGATCTGGGAGATTATTCACTTCCTTGGTTTCAATAGAATTAGTTGATCTTGTACTTTTTTCTTTAATAGTAGATTGTTCACCAGACTTCACAATAGTAACTGAGTATGTTGAATATGTGTTTAAGCCTGAGGTGGCTGGTATACTTACTTCAAAACAGCACACAAGAATGGATGTCATATCCTTAAGGAAAGTTTTCCCTGGTTGATATTAAAGGTGTTGTCCACTACTTTTATATTGATGACCTATGCTTAAAATAGATAACATCATATCGCTGTGGGTGCGACACTTGGTACCCGTACTAATCAGCTGCTATCAGCTCTTGCCATGGCTGAATGTAATCAGAATATGGAGCAGAACAGAACAGCTCTATACATTATTAAATGGCCACGCTGAATTGTGCATTCAGTCTCCATCCAATCTGACCGACAGCTGCGGCCTGCACTGAGAGGTGTGAGATCTCAGCAGTAGGAGGGACACTGAGGAGATGTCACTTACGCTGGATGAGCAGAGGTTGAGGCAAACTTTCAAAAAGGATTATACAGCCATTCTGGATTTAATTTTCAAAGTAAATACAGAACTCTTATAAGATGTAACAGATCTATTTAATAATGTACAGCGGGTGAAACACGTCACCAATTTTCTAACTAAACATATTTCTAAAGGTGCAATTGACATAAAATAATCACCACATGTTGGTGACAACTCATCCAATCCACACGGGCAAATTAATCAAACCACAGATGTTCAAAAATTAAGTTATGTGTAATAATGATAAATGGCACAGGGAAAAAGTTTTGAACAAGCTTACTGAAATGTAATACTTTGTACAAAAGCACTGGTCGGTGATGACAGCTTCGATACAACCCCACCTGTATGGAGAAACTAGTTTCATGTGTGGCACCCCAGAGTCCGGTTGCCACAGTGACATTGCCTCCCTCTGAGGGGTGATGTCATGCCTGGAGGCAGGAAGAGGTCCACACGCTGGGTAATAGATCGTATGCATCACAATTCCTGCTCAAAGCCAGAAGGGAGAGCTCTAGACCTGACTTCAGGGGAGCTGTTCTCTCTGGTCAGGAGGAGGAGTCAGTTAAGTTTGTTGGGCAGTTGGTCTGGGGAGAGGGAAGGGACAGGAGTGGTGTCAAGGGCTCTGGGGAATTGAAGCTGTGTCAGAGCTGACCCCGAAGCGGAGCGCTGAAAAAGAGGACACCAGAGTCCTTCACTGTGGGGTGCTGTACGCCCCGACAGCCAAATCTGGAGGGCAGAGGACTGCAAGCTCCCTGGCAACACTGAACACCCAGAGGCACCACAGCAGACCAAGAGCCCAGGGCTGACAGTGAAAAAGCAGTGCCCGTGATAGGCTCACGCTCTCTGCCATACAGGTTAAAACCAACATGCTGGAGAGAACCGCAGCTTACCTACAGGTAGCAGGGACCCGAAAAGAGAGCGCAGCAGGAAAGTCCCCAACTCCACCAGGCAGGGTGGACCCCCTGATTGCCTCCAGGCTAGCCAGACATCTTCTGTCATCTGTAACTGGTACCCCAGATTGCATTTTCATCTACCAAGAAGTAAAAGGTACAGAAAACTGCACTTCTCTGTGTCCCTTATTCTCTGCACCCCAACGTTCACCACCACCTGAACAGCCAAAAATATAATTGCCCTGGGGCCCCGCTCTACCCGCGTCACCATCAGCCCCCAGTGGAACTGAACCGCAGTGTCGGGCACCCATTGCCGAACACCAAGGGTGGCGTCACGACTCAATACCATATAACTATCCCTCATTTTACAACACGGCCAGGGCCGCGGAGGCAGATCATGGCCCCGTGACCTCCTCCAAAGAACTGTCCGGCCCAGTTCTGAGTACCCCCGGCCCTGACGGGCGTGTCAAATGCATTGCTCAGGTGTGATTCTGACCCATTCTTCCACACAAACACTCTGAAACCAATTGAGAGTTTCCTTGGCTGTATGTTTGGGATCATTGTCTTGCTGAAATGTCCAAACTCGTTTCATCTTTATCATCCTGGTAGATGGCAACAGATTTATAACAAGAATGTCTTGGTACATTTGTCTATTGATCCTTCCTTTTATTATATGAAGTTTGCCAGTGCCGTATGCTGGAAAACAGGCCCACAACACCATGATCTTCCCACCTCCAAACTTCAACGTTGGTAAAATGTTTTTCGGGCGATATGCAGTGCTTTTGACCTCAAAACATGGTGTGTATTACGGCGTTCAATGAGTTCAATTTTGGTCTTATCTGACCAGACTATATTCTCCCAGTGTTTTACGCTTGAACATGGTTTTATTTTTCAGCAATGGAGTCTTGCGTGATGAGCATGCATACAGGCCATGGAGGTTGAGTACATAACTTATGGTTTTCTTTGAAACAATTATACCTGCTGATTCCAGGACTTTATGTAGCTCTTTACATGTGGTCCTTGGCTCTTAGACAACGCTTCTGATAATTCTTTTCACTCCTCTGTCTGAAATCTTGTGAGGAGCACCTGGTTGTGACCGATTTATGGTGAAATTATCGTATATACTCGAGTATAAGCTGACCCGAATATAAGCCGACCCCCCTAATTTTGCCACAAAAAACTGGGAAAACTTATTGACTCGAGTATAAGCCTAGGGTGGAAAATGCAGCAGCTACCGGTAAATTTCAAAAATAAAAATAGATGCTCCATACCGTTCATTATGGCCCCTGTTGTGAATTCTGTGGCTGAGTTCACTTCTGTGGTCACAAGTGGTATTGCAGTCGCTGGGCTTCCTCCCTCAGGTGTTTTGGTGAGCTCGTTGGCTGCCTTGCTATTTAGCTCCACCTGAGTCTGTCTTCCTTGCTCCTTGTCAATGTTCCAGTGTTGGATCTGAGCTACTGCATCTTTCCTTGGGCCTGCTGCTCTGCTAGATAAGTGCTTCTAGTTTGTTTTCTGTTTTTTCTGTCCAGCTTGCTATTAACTTTTGCTGGAAGCTCTGAGAAGCAAAGGGGTGCACCGCCGTGCTGTTAGTTCGGCACGGTGGGTCTTTTTGCCCCTTTGCGTGGTTTTCGTTTTAGGGTTTTTTGTAGACTGCATAGTTCTCTTTGCTATCCTCGCTCTGTCTAGAATATCGGGCCTCACTTTGCTGAATCTATTTCATTCCTACGTTTGTCTTTTCATCTTGCTAACAGTCATTATATGTGGGGGGCTGCCTATTCCTTTGGGGTATTTCTCTGAGGTAAGTCAGGCTTGTATTTCTATCTTCAGGCTAGTCAGCTCCTCAGGCAGTGCCGAGTTGCATAGGTAGTGATAGGGCAATCCACTGCTGCTTATAGTTGTGTGAGGATAGATCAGGTACTGCAGTCTACAGAGATTCCACGTCTCAGAGCTCGTCCTATTGTTTTTGGTTATTGCCAGATCTCTGTATGTGCGCTGATTACTGCACGCTGTGTTGCCTGATTGCCAGCCATAACAGTACAAGGAGCCCCACCAATGATTCCCAATAGAGGGAAAAAAGAAATCCTGACATCATTTTTTTTTCTTAGCTCTGTCTTCAGTCTTTTTTTCCCCCTAGACATTAGAGTGCTTCAGGACACAGCTGTGGACATGGATATTCAGGCTCTGTGCTCCTCAATGGATAATCTCGTTGTAAATGTACAAAAGATTCAAGATACTATTGATCAGAAATCGATGCTAGAACCAAGAATTCCGATTCCTGATTTGTTTTTTGGTGACAGAACTAAGTTCCTGAGCTTCAGAAATAATTGTAAGCTATTTTTGGCCTTGAAACCTCATTCTTCTGGTAATCCTATTCAACAGGTTTTGATTATTATTTCTTTTTTGCGCGGCGACCCACAGGACTGGGCGTTTTCTCTTGCACCAGGAGATTCTGCATTGAGTAATGTTGATGCATTTTTTCAGGCGCTGGGATTGCTTTACGATGAGCCTAATTCAGTGGATCAGGCTGAGAAAAATCTGCTGGCTTTATGCCAGGGTCAGGATGATGTAGAAGTATATTGTCAGAAATTTAGGAAGTGGTCAGTACTCACTCTGTGGAATGAATCTGCACTAGCGGCTTTGTTCAGAAAGGGTCTCTCTGAAGCTCTTAAGGATGTAATGGTGGGATTCCCTATGCCTGCTGGTTTGAATGAGTCTATGTCCTTGGCCATTCAGATCGGTCGTCGCTTGCGCGAGCGTAAATCTGTGCACCATCTGGCGGTATTGTCTGAGAGTAAACCTGAGCCTATGCAGTGCGACAGGACTATGACTAAAGTAGAACGGCAAGAACACAGGCGTCTGAACAGACTGTGTTTCTATTGTGGTGATTCTACTCATGCTATTTCTAATTGTCCTAAACGCACTAGGCGGTTCGATAGCTCTGCCGTTATTGGTACTGTACAGTCCAAATTCCTTTTGTCCATTACCTTAATGTGCTCTTTGTCATCGTATTCTGTCATGGCGTTTGTGGATTCAGGCGCTGCCCTGAATCTGATGGATTTGGATTATGCTAAACGTTGTGGATTTTTCTTGGAGCCTTTGCGGTGTCCTATTCCGTTGAGAGGAATTGATGCTACACCTTTGGCCAAGAATAAGCCTCAGTACTGGGCCCAGCTGACCATGTGCATGGCTCCTGCACATCAGGAAGTTATTCGCTTTCTGGTACTGCATAATTTGCATGATGTGGTCGTGTTGGGGTTGCCATGGCTACAAACCCATAATCCAGTATTGGATTGGAACTCTATGTCGGTAACCAGCTGGGGTTGTCAGGGAGTACATGGTGATGTTCCATTTTTGTCTATTTCGTCATCCATTCCTTCTGACATCCCAGAGTTCTTGTCGGACTTTCAGGATGTATTTGAAGAGTCCAAGTCTGATGCCCTACCTCCGCATAGGAATTGTGATTGTGCTATCGATTTGATTCCTGGTAGTAAATTCCCTAAGGGTCGTTTATTTAATTTGTCTGTACCTGAACACACCGCTATGCGCAGTTATGTGAAGGAGTCCCTGGAGAAGGGACATATTCGCCCATCGTCGTCACCATTGGGAGCAGGGTTCTTTTTTGTAGCCAAGAAGGATGGTTCGCTGAGACCGTGTATTGATTACCGCCTTCTTAATAAGATCACTGTTAAGTTTCAGTATCCCTTGCCATTGATTTCTGACTTGTTTGCTCGGATTAAGGGGGCTAGTTGGTTTACTAAGATTGATCTTCGTGGTGCGTATAATCTGGTGAGAATCAGGCAGGGAGATGAATGGAAAACGGCATTTAATACGCCCGAGGGTCATTTTGAGTATCTGGTGATGCCGTTCGGACTTGCCAATGCTCCATCTGTTTTTCAGTCTTTTATGCATGACATTTTCCGTGAGTATCTGGATAAATTCTTGATTGTTTACTTGGATGACATTTTGATCTTCTCAGATGATTGGGAGTCTCATGTGAAGCAAGTCAGAATGGTTTTCCAGGTACTGCGTGCTAATTCCTTGTTCGTGAAGGGATCAAAGTGTCTCTTCGGTGTGCAGAAAGTTTCATTTTTGGGGTTCATCTTTTCCCCTTCTACTATCGAGATGGATCCGGTTAAGGTTCAGGCCATCCAGGATTGGACTCAGCCGACATCTCTAAAAAGTCTGCAGAAATTCCTGGGCTTTGCTAATTTTTATCGTCGCTTCATCTGTAATTTTTCTAGCATTGCCAGACCATTGACCGATTTGACCAAGAAGGGTGCTGATTTGGTTAATTGGTCTTCTGCTGCCGTGGAAGCTTTTCAGGAGTTGAAGCGTCGTTTTTGCTGTGCCCCTGTGTTGTGTCAACCTGATGTTTCTCTTCCGTTCCAGGTCGAGGTTGATGCTTCTGAGATTGGTGCAGGGGCGGTTTTGTCACAGAGAGGTTCTGGTTGCTCAGTGTTCAAACCATGTGCTTTCTTTTCCAGGAAATTTTCTGCTGCTGAGCGTAATTATGATGTGGGCAACCGAGAGTTGCTGGCCATGAAGTGGGCATTCGAGGAGTGGCGTCATTGGCTTGAGGGTGCTAAGCATCGCGTGGTGGTTTTGACTGATCATAAGAACCTTACTTATCTTGAGTCTGCCAAGCGCTTGAATCCTAGACAGGCCCGTTGGTCGTTATTTTTTGCTCGTTTTGATTTTGTGATTTCATACCTTCCGGGCTCTAAAAATGTGAAGGCGGATGCTCTGTCTAGGAGTTTTGTGCCCGACTCTCCGGGGTTATCTGAGCCGGCGAGTATCCTCAAGGAAGGAGTCATTGTGTCTGCCATCTCCCCTGATTTGCGGAGAGTGTTGCAGAAATTTCAGGCTAATAAACCTGATCGTTGTCCGGCCGAGAAACTGTTCGTCCCTGATAGGTGGACTAGTAAAGTTATCTCTGAACTTCATTGTTCGGTGCTGGCCGGTCATCCAGGAATCTTTGGTACCAGGGAGTTGGTTGCTAGATCCTTCTGGTGGCCATCTCTGTCACGGGATGTGCGTGCTTTTGTGCAGTCCTGTGGAATTTGTGCTAGGGCTAAGCCCTGCTGTTCACGTGCCAGTGGGTTGCTTTTGCCCTTGCCGGTCCCGAAGAGGCATTGGACACATATTTCGATGGATTTCATTTCTGACCTTCCCGTTTCTCAAAAAATGTCGGTCATTTGGGTGGTCTGTGATCGCTTTTCTAAAATGGTCCATCTGGTGCCCTTGGTTAAATTGCCTTCCTCCTCTGATTTGGTGCCTTTGTTCTTCCAGCATGTGGTTCGTTTACATGGCATTCCTGAGAATATTGTTTCTGACAGAGGTTCCCAGTTTGTCTCGAGGTTCTGGCGAGCCTTTTGTGGTAGGATGGGCATTGACCTATCTTTCTCCTCGGCCTTCCATCCTCAGACTAATGGCCAGACCGAACGAACCAATCAGACCTTGGAAACATATCTGAGATGTTTTGTTTCCGCTGACCAGGATGATTGGGTGTCATTTTTGCCGTTGGCTGAGTTCGCCCTTAATAATCGGGCCAGCTCGGCTACCTTGGTCTCTCCATTTTTCTGCAATTCTGGGTTCCATCCTCGTTTCTCTTCAGGACAGGTTGAGTCTTCGGACTGTCCTGGTGTGGATTCTGTGGTGGACAGGTTGCAGCAGATCTGGACTCAGGTAGTGGACAATTTGACCTTGTCCCAGGAGAAGGCTCAGCTTTTCGCTAATCGCAGACGCCGTGTGGGACCCCGACTTCGTGTTGGGGATCTGGTTTGGTTATCTTCTCGTCATATTCCTATGAAGGTTTCCTCTCCTAAATTTAAACCTCGTTTTATTGGTCCGTATAGGATTTCTGAGATTCTCAATCCGGTGTCTTTTCGTCTGACCCTCCCAGACTCCTTTTCCATACATAATGTATTCCATAGGTCGTTGTTGAGGAGATACGTGGCACCTATGGTTCCATCTGTGGAGCCTCCTGCCCCTGTTTTGGTGGAGGGGGAATTGGAGTATATTGTGGAGAAGATTTTGGATTCTCGTGTCTCTAGACGGAAACTCCAGTATCTGGTCAAATGGAAGGGTTATGCTCAGGAAGATAATTCCTGGGTTTTTGCCTCTGATGTCCATGCCCCAGATCTTGTTCGTGCCTTTCATGTGGCTCATCCTGGTCGGCCTGGGGGTTCTGGTGAGGGTTCGGTGACCCCTCCTCAAGGGGGGGGTACTGTTGTGAATTCTGTGGCTGAGTTCACTTCTGTGGTCACAAGTGGTATTGCAGTCGCTGGGCTTCCTCCCTCAGGTGTTTTGGTGAGCTCGTTGGCTGCCTTGCTATTTAGCTCCACCTGAGTCTGTCTTCCTTGCTCCTTGTCAATGTTCCAGTGTTGGATCTGAGCTACTGCATCTTTCCTTGGGCCTGCTGCTCTGCTAGATAAGTGCTTCTAGTTTGTTTTCTGTTTTTTCTGTCCAGCTTGCTATTAACTTTTGCTGGAAGCTCTGAGAAGCAAAGGGGTGCACCGCCGTGCTGTTAGTTCGGCACGGTGGGTCTTTTTGCCCCTTTGCGTGGTTTTCGTTTTAGGGTTTTTTGTAGACTGCATAGTTCTCTTTGCTATCCTCGCTCTGTCTAGAATATCGGGCCTCACTTTGCTGAATCTATTTCATTCCTACGTTTGTCTTTTCATCTTGCTAACAGTCATTATATGTGGGGGGCTGCCTATTCCTTTGGGGTATTTCTCTGAGGTAAGTCAGGCTTGTATTTCTATCTTCAGGCTAGTCAGCTCCTCAGGCAGTGCCGAGTTGCATAGGTAGTGATAGGGCAATCCACTGCTGCTTATAGTTGTGTGAGGATAGATCAGGTACTGCAGTCTACAGAGATTCCACGTCTCAGAGCTCGTCCTATTGTTTTTGGTTATTGCCAGATCTCTGTATGTGCGCTGATTACTGCACGCTGTGTTGCCTGATTGCCAGCCATAACAGGCCCCATAGCTGTGCCATATAGTGCTCTGCACCGTTCATTATTGCCCCATAGATGTACCATAGAAAGCTGTGCCATATAGTGCTCTGCACCGTTCATTATTGCCCCATAGCTGTGCCATATAGTGCTCTGCACCATTCATTATTGCCCCATAGCTGTGCCATATAGTGCTCTGCACCGTTCATTATTGCCCCATAGCTGTGCCATATAGTGCTCTGCACCATTCATTATTGCCCCATAGATGTACCATAGAAAGCTGTGCCATTGCTGCTGCTGCTGCAATTAAAAAAAATAAAAAATGCCGTACTCACCTCTCTTGCTTGCAGCTCCTCAGCGTCCCGTCCCGGCGTCTCTCCGCACTAACTGTTCAGGCAGAGGGCGGCACGCACACTATACGTCATTGCGCCCTCTGACCTGAACAGTCACTGCAAGAGGACGCGAAGACAGAGCGGCGCCCGGCATGTGGAACGCGGACAGGTGAATATGTAATACTTACCTGCTCCTGGCGTCCCGCTCCTTCCCCCGGACAGCTGGTCTTCGGTGCCGCAGCCTCTTCCTCTATCAGCGGTCACCGTTACCGCTCATTAGAGAAATGAATATGCGGCTCCACCCCTATGGGAGTGGAGTCCATATTCATTACTTTAATGAGCGGTCCCACGTGACCGCTGAACAGGGGAAGAGCTGCAGCACCCGGAGACCGTGGGACTGCAGGGACAGCGCCAGGAGCCCCGGAAGCAGGTAAGTATGCCTCAGCGCCCTCTCCCCCTCACCCGCCGACCGTGACTCGAGTATAAGCCGAGAGGGGCACTTTCAGCCCAAAAATTTGGGCTGAAAATCTCGGCTTATATTCGAGTATATACGGTTTGTTCTTTCCCCTTCTGGATTAAGGCCCTAATGGTGATCACTGGAACCGTCAGTAGTTTAGAAATTCTTCTGTAACCAATGCCATCAGTAAGTTTTGCAACAATAAGGTTGTGAATATCTTGAGACTGCTCAGTGGTTTTACTCATCATTAGGTGTTTCTTGTGTGCACCTTGGTAATGAGACACCTTTTTATAGGCCATCAGTTAAACCAGCTATTGTTTTTCCCTAAGTGGCAGGATTGGTCTAATTGCTTATAGATTTCAGATGGTGTCATGACTTTCCATGGCTTTTTGCACCTATCTTTCTTCATGTGTTCAATACTTTTTCCCTGGGTCATTTCTCATTATTACACATAACTTAATTTATAGACATCTATTGTTTGATTTATTTACTTGTGTGGATTAGACCGGTTGTTACCGACATCTGGTGAGAATTTTATGTCAATAGCATATTTAGAAATATATTTACTTACAAAATTGGTAATGTGTTCAATACTTATTTCACTCGCTGTATGCGGTTTGCATAGTGAAATCCGATGAGGGATTCACTTTAAAATGTAACCAAACAAGACGTTAAAGGGACTCCGTCAGAACAGAATGAGTGTTCAAAAAGGCGCTCGGTGCTCCATGGCGGGGCTTATCATATAAATACATAGTCCCACCTGCTTACCATCTTCCTCCACGTTTCTCTAGCTATAGGAAGCCAGAGCTGTCAATCAAAGAGGGGGCTGGAGATAGATGGAAAACAAGCAGGTGAGAAAGTGTATATAAATGTACAGTACAGACCAAAAGTTTGGACACACCTTCTCATTTAAAGATTTTTCTGTATTTTCATGACTATGAAAATTGTATATTAACACTGAAGGCATCAAAACTATGAATTAACACATGTGGAATTATATACTTAACAAAAAAGTGTGAAAAAACTGAAAACATGTCTTATATTCTAGGGTCTTCAAAGAAGCCACCTTTTGCTTTGATGACTGCTTTGCACACTCTTGGCACTCTCTTGATGAGTTTCAAGAGGTAGTCACGGGAATGGTCTTACAACAATCTTGAAGGAGTTCCCAGAGATGCTTAGCACTTGTTGGCCCTTTTGCCTTCACTCTGCGGTCCAGCTCTCCCCAAACCATCTCGATTGGGTTCAGGTCTGGAGACTGTGGAGGTCAGGTCATCTGGCGTATCACCCCATAACTCTCCTTCTTGGTCAAATAGCCCTTACACAGCCTGGAGGTGTGGTGGGGTCATTGTCCTGTTGAAAAATAAATGATGGTCCAACTAAACGCAAACCGGATGGAATAGTATGCCGCTGCAAGATGCTGTGGTAGCCATGCTGGTTCAGTATGCCTTCAATTTTGAATAAATCCCCAACAGTGTAACCAGCAAAGCACCCCCACACCATCACACCTCCTCCTTCATGCTTCACGGTGGGAACCAGGCATGTAGAGTCCATCCGTTCACCTTTTCTGCATCGCACAAAGACACAGTGGCTGGAACCAAAGATCTCAAATTTGGACTCATCAGACGAAAGCACAGATTTCCACTGGTCTAATGTCCATTCCTTGTGTTCTTTAGCCCAAACAAGTCTCTTCTGCTTGTTGCCTGACCTTAGCAGTGGTTTCCTAGCAGCTATTTTACCAAGAAGGCCTGCTGCACAAAATCTCCTTTTAACAGTTGTTGTAGAGATGTGTCTGCTGCTAGAACTCTGTGTGGCATTGACCTGGTCTCTAATCTGAGCTGCTGTTAACCTGCGATTTCTGAGGCTGGTGACTTGGATAAACTTATCCTCAGAAGCAGAGGTGACTATTGGTCTTCCTTTCCTGGGGCGGTCCTCATTTGAGCCAGTTTCTTTGTAGCGCTTGATGGTTTTTGCCACTGCACTTGGGGACACTTTCAAAGTTTGCCCATATTTTCGGACTGACTGACCTTCATTTCTTAAAGTAATGATGGCCACTGGTTTTTCTTGACTTTGCTGCTTTTTTCTTGCCATAATACAAATAGTCTAATCAGTAGGACTATCAGCTGTGTATCCACCAGACTTCTGCACAACACAACTGATGGTCCCAACCCCATTTATAAGGCAAGAAATCCCACTTAATAAACCTGACAGGGCACTCCTGTGAATTGAAAACCATTCCCGGTGACTACCTTTTGAAGCTCATCAAGACAATGCCAAAAGTGTGCAAAGCAGTCATCAAAGCAAAAGGTGACTACTTTGAAGATCCTAGAATATAAGACATAATATCAGTTGTTTCACACTTTTTTTGTAAAGTATATAACTCCACATGTGTTAATTCATAGTTTTGAGGCCTTCAGTGTGAATGTACTATTTTCATAGTCATGAAAATACAGAAAAATCTTTAAATGAGAAGGTGTGTCCAAACTTTAGGTCTGTACTGTATGTCCCAGCCATGAAGACCCAAGTGGCAGGACTTCGTTTGAACAGTAATCCTGTGCTGACAAAGTCCCTTTAAACAGTAATTTTTTTTATAGTACTTGGCCAAAAATTACTAATTCCAACTAACATTCAGGAATCAGAAAATATTACATTTTGAATGTTTATTGTTATATAAGATGAAGTCTTCAAGGCAGAATTCTCAAGATAACTATACTTTACATTACAACTTTAATATAACGTCTGACAAAATCTGACTGGAGTTAAGCCCTTTAATTTGTGGAATTAAACAGATTCAATATTTTGTATTTGGTTTGTACTCGGTCTCCTATTTTTTATTGGGTTTTTCAGGGAATTTGAATAGAGAATTACACCAATGAAATCCCACAGCATCATGACTGTGTCTATTCCTGCTGCCCGAGGGGCTTTCCGTCTGACTGAAAATCTTTCCGCTCTGTTTTATCAGTCATCACAGTGACAATCTCTCGTCTTCATGTTTCAACACAACAGAGATATTCATCTTAGACCGTGCCTCTACATCTACAATGTTTTGTCTAAACCCATAGAACTGTCCTGCTTGCTTTACTTCATTACCGTATTCTCCTCAGTAATGTTATAGAAGGGCTTCTGCTCGGCAGACAAGCCGAAATATCTCTTAAAGCAACCGGTCATGTGAAAAAACACTATTAACCTGCAGATTAACCCCATTATTTGTGGGTTAATAGCGTTCTCATATCGTGTAGCTGCTGCACTGGCTGTTGGCAGTCTCGGGATTTCAGTCATAGGGGTGCAAACGGCGTGACTTCAGTGACCGCTCAGTACAGCGTGAGAGGCTATAACCAGACCTCGGCACTGACTGACAGCCAGCTCAACAGAGCATCAGTGCTACACAAAGTTAATTTCTGGCGTCAGAATGCTGTTATTCTGCAGATCAACCCCATATCTGTAGGTTAATAGCATTTTTTTTCACATGGCAGGTTCCCTTGTATGCCAGCCCATAACTGGGATAACTTTTTGGAGGCGGAGCACGCCTGTTGTAAATTGTACCAAATTCAGTAAGAGGCATGTACCTCTTAATGAACTGAACGCATCTAACGTGAATGCGCTCTTCATTAAGACACCAGTCTTAATGAATCGAGGCCTATTTATATCCAATGGAGCCAAGGCTTTCCCCATTTGCTTCAATGGTCCAATAAATAAAGATTTATAGACTTCCAACTAGAGACATAGAAGGACAAATCAGGTACATCTGGTATTTCAAGCAAACCAAAACAAATTACCTCTTTCAATTGTACCTTGTATTGTGTGATGTGAATTTAGGACAATGTTTTAAGAAGATTTAGAGCAAGTCATGGACATAAATTCCCAATCAACTAAAAATCGGCTACCCGGTCATCTAACGGATTGCGATTTATCAGGCCAGGTCATCTTTTCATTGGTCCATAGCCATGTTCTGATACTCACATGATTATGGTAGGGTTTTCAGTGGTAGGTAGCATGGGCGCTTTAACCAGCTTCTATATACCGTATATACTCGAGTATAAGCTGAGATTTTCAGCCCAAATTTTTGGGCTAAAAGTGCCCCTCTTGGCTTATACTCGAGTCACGGTCGGCGGCAGGGTCGGCGGGTGAGGGGGAGAGGGCGCTGAGGCATACTTACCTGCTTCCGGGGCTCCTGGCGCTGTCCCTGCAGTCCCACGGTCTCCGGGTGCTGCAGCTCTTCCCGTGTTCAGTGGTCACGTGGGACCGCTCATTAAAGTAATGAATATGGACTCCACTCCCATAGGGGTGGAGCCGCATATTCATTTCTCTAATGAGCGGTAACGGTGACCGCTGATAGAGGAAGAGGCTGCGGCACCGAAGACCAGCTGTCCAGGGGAAGGAGCGGGACGCCGGGAGCAGGTAAGTATTACATATTCACCTGTCCACGTTCCACACGCCGAGCGCCGCTCTGTCTTCGCGTCCTCTTGCAGTGACTGTTCAGATCAGAGGGCACAATGACGTATAGTGTGCGCGCCACCCTCTGCCTGAACAGTCAGTGCGGAGACACGCCGGGACAGGACGCTGAGGAGCTGCAAGCAAGAGAGGCGAGTATGGCATTTTTTTTTTTTTATTGCAGCAGCAGCAGCAATGGCACAGCTTTCTATGGTACATCTATGGGGCAATAATAGATTACTTTAGTATAAGTCTGTATTTTTGTAAAAAAAATGTAAGAGGTTAAAGTACTAATATTTGAAAAAGAAATTCTATAAGTATAATGATATTGTATACGTTAGTATATTTATATAGATCGTATAATTGTAAAATTCCTTCAGTTTTGTCAATCTGTATGTAGATTACTTTAGTATAAGTCACATATTGTCACAGTTATGTATTACTTATTATTTTTTATGTCCATTCACATTCTTGTTCATGTATACACGTCATAGATCCTTTAAAAGGAAATGACGTGCAGTAATCTAGCACCCGGACCCGTCGAAGCACCTCTGTGTGCGAAACGGCCGTCGTCCACACTCCTATACCACACCCTCCTGTGTACCTGATGTCCTGACGGATGCTTTTCTTTAAGTGTCTCCAATAAAATTCACGATTTATACTGCCAGATTGGGGTGAGTGCCGCATATTTTTCTGCTTTGGCAATAATGAACTGTGCAGAGCACTATATGGCACAGCTATGGGGCAATAATGAACGGTGCAGAGCACTATATGGCACAGCTATGGGGCAATAATGAATGGTGCAGAGCACTATATGGCACAGCTATGGGGCAATAATGAACGGTGCAGAGCACTATATGGCACAGCTATGGGGCAATAATGAACAGTGCAGAGCACTATATGGCACAGCTATGGGGCAATAATGAACGGTGCAGAGCACTATATGGCACAGCTATGGGGCAATAATGAACGGTGCAGAGCACTATATGGCACAGCTTTCTAAGGTACATCTATGGGGCAATAATGAACGATGCAGAGCACTATATGGCACAGCTATGTGGCCATAATGAACGGTGCAGAGCACTATATGGCACAGCTTTCTATGGTACATCTATGGGGCCATAATGAACGGTATGGAGCATCTATTTTCATTTTTGAAATTCACCGGTAGCTGCTGCATTTTCCACCCTAGGCTTATACTCGAGTCAATAAGTTTTCACAGTTTTTTTGTGGCAAAATTAGGGGGGTCGGCTTATACTCGGGTCGGCTTATACTCGAGTATATACGGTATACAGTCCCACATTGTGCTTTCTGACATTATTGACATAGGCATAACCAACAGGTTCAGAGATTTGGACTACAGTAGATCTTCTGTGGTATCTGACTAGACGGGCCAGATCTTGCTCTTTACCAGCATTAATAAGCTTTGTTCACCCATGACTATTCCTCAGTTCACCGGTTGTCATTCTTTGAACCAGTTTTGGTAGCCAATAACCAGATCATGCCAGGTACACTCCACAGGAAGAAGAATAGATAAAGCTTAGCCTTAAAACCCAAAATGTGTAAAGATTTTTTTTTTTTTTAAACGTGCACATTCTGCCAATTTTTTTTTTTTGATCCTTTATGATTAAAAGCAAAGTTTTAACTACTTTCCTAAAATATCCCATCCCATGACAGGTTCCATTGTAACAAGATAATAAACATTACTCCCTTCATCTGTCGAGAGTGATCGGTGTACATGTACATGCATATTCTTCTCTCTTCCATACCACATATATTTTTATACAATGTGACAATGCATGTGAGGTTCAGAGATCCACACTTATCAATGGATGTGGCAATCAGAAATGAAAACATCAATTGTTCACATTGCTGGCTGTGAACAAGAATTTATTTTCCAAAGTGCCTTTGTAAAATCAACAGTTTTATGTATAGAAGGGATTGAAAACATTTTAAAGAATATGTGGTCCTGACTAAATACACACACATAATCTAATTCAGCCCTAAGCCCAGAAGCTTGATTCTTGTAATGTTACTTCCTCAGCTACCTAATGCTTACCGTCGCTATAAAAAAAGTCTACAACAAAAATACTCCCACAGAAAAAGGTCTCTGTGGCCTTCACTAAGCGTCTCAATAATATCTGAGATAAAAAGTCAACAGCAGGCATTCTTCAAAAAAATAGTTGGCACGGCTTCTAAGCATTGTCAGTGGGAAGCTTATCAAGGAAATTCAGGCATTTCACTTTTTTCATTTTCAAAGTCGAAATTTACCAGGGCCATTTCCATCACATCTTAAAGGAAGGATTTCACAATATTCCGCGCACGGCACTCAATGTACTTTATAATACGTAACAAATGAAAATGATTATGTTCCCTTAACATATAAAAAGCTAAGAATATACAGGTCCTTCTCAAAAAATTAGCATATAGTGTTAAATTTAATTATTTACCATAATGTAATGATTACAATTAAACTTTCATATATTATAGATTCATTATCCACCAACTGAAATTTGTCAGGTCTTTTATTGTTTTAATACTGATGATTTTGGCATACAACTCCTGATAACCCAAAAAACCTGTCTCAATAAATTAGCATATCAAGAAAAGGTTCTCTAAACGACCTATTACCCTAATCTTCTGAATCAACTAATTAACTCTAAACACATGCAAAAGATACCTGAGGCTTTTATAAACTCCCTGCCTGGTTCATTACTCAAAACCCCCATCATGGGTAAGACTAGCGACCTGACAGATGTCAAGAAGGCCATCATTGACACCCTCAAGCAAGAGGGTAAGACCCAGAAAGAAATTTCTCAACAAATAGGCTGTTCCCAGAGTGCTGTATCAAGGCACCTCAATGGTAAGTCTGTTGGAAGGAAACAATGTGGCAGAAAACGCTGTACAACGAGAAGAGGAGACCGGACCCTGAGGAAGATTGTGGAGAAGGACCGATTCCAGACCTTGGGGAACCTGAGGAAGCAGTGGACTGAGTCTGGTGTGGAAACATCCAGAGCCACCGTGCACAGGCGTGTGCAGGAAATGGGCTACAGGTGCCGCATTCCCCAGGTAAAGCCACTTTTGAGCTACAGAGAAGCAGCACTGGACTGTTGCTAAGTGGTCCCAAGTACTTTTTTCTGATGAAAGCAAATTTTGCATGTCATTCGGAAATCAAGGTGCCAGAGTCTGGAGGAAGACTGGGGAGAAGGAAATGCCAAAATGCCTGAAGTCCAGTGTCAAGTACCCACAGTCAGTGATGGTGTGGGGTGCCATGTCAGCTGCTGGTGTTGGTCCACTGTGTTTCATCAAGGGCAGGGTCAATGCAGCTAGCTATCAGGAGATTTTGGAGCACTTCATGCTTCCATCGGCTGAAATGCTTTATGGAGATGAAGATTTCATTTTTCAGCACGACCTGGCACCTGCTCACAGTGCCAAAACCACTGGTAAATGGTTTACTGACCATGGTATTACTGTGCTCAATTGGCCTGCCAACTCTCCTGACCTGAACCCCATAGAGAATCTGTGGGATATTGTGAAGAGAAAGTTGAGAGACGCAAGACCCAACACTCTGGATGAGCTTAAGGCCGCTATTGAAGCATCCTGGGCCTCCATAACATCTCAGCAGTGTCACAGGCTGATTGCCTCCATGCCACGCCGCATTGAAGCAGTCATTTCTGCCAAAGGATTCCCGACCAAGTATTGAGTGCATAACTGAACATTATTATTTGTTGGTTTTTTTGTTTGTTATTAAAAAACACTTTTATTTGATTGGATGGGTGAAATATGCTAATTTATTGAGACAGGTTTTTTGGGTTATCAGGAGTTGTATGCCAAAATCATCAGTATTAAAACAATAAAAGACCTGACAAATTTCAGTTGGTGGATAATGAATCTATAATATATGAAAGTTTAATTGTAATCATTACATTATGCTAAATAATGAAATTTAACACTATATGCTAATTTTTTGAGAAGGACCTGTATATATATATATATACGGTATATATGCAACAAGTCTTTACAACTGAAGCCCATAGTAAAAGATTCAAGGACGTAGCATTAAATTACGACTTAATTAAACCCATTCCAATATTTGGCGCCTACCTTCCCTTTTTTCAAAAGTCAAATGTTTTATCGTAATTTTTCTGTTGACATGGTCACATAAGGACTTGTTTCTTCAAGATGAATTGTACAAATTACCTTACAAAGTGATTCTAATGGTCAGTATGATCACAGGACTACCACATTTGTACAGTGTTTTGTTTTCTTTTATTAAAGTGGTGAAAGAAAAAAATTCTGAGATTTGTAAATAAAAATGATAATTTTATTTGGGTCTGTATTTCCTGAGACCTTAAGTCAATCAAGCTGTATGAGGGTTTGTTTTTTGCAAGAAGTGCTGTAGTTTTTACTGGTAGTATTTCGGTGTACATACAAAGTTTTGATCAATTTTTATGACATTTTTTGGCAGAAGACTCGTGACTTAAAAATCGAAGTTCTGTCATCTTATTTTATATTGCTTTACGGAATGGGTTCCTACAAGTGGCTCATTGGACCATGATGTGAGGCTCATGGCTTTCTGCCAGGTTAGAGCATTGGAATCAGCTAAAGCAATTACCGTAGTTCTCAAAAGCAGGTCTCAAGATGGTGAAAAGCAGATCTGCATGCACATGTAGTGGCATTGAAGGTGGAGAGATGTATTACATATGGTACCCTGGAGATAGGACAACACTGCCAGTCAGAGGAGGTACTGGAAGATGGAGGTCATAGTGTGGTGGGAGAGTGCTATAGAAGATTATTGAAGGTAGGTAAGGTAGCAACCTCTAGATGAATGTATATAGCCTCAGTGTGACTTCTGTGGGGAAGCTTTGACTGTCATCTTACCGATAATAGAGGTTCTGGGTGTCACTACTGTTGGGGGAGGGGAGGTGGGAGCAGGATGTCCCTACTCAGGCAGTACAGAACTGGTTGTGAGCAACAACCTACTCTCAGAGCTGAAAGTGGCTTTCAGGCTATGAGCCCACGTTCAGGATTTTTCCTGGTTTTTTTTTTTGCATTTTTTCGGCGGTTTTCCGCTGCAAAAATGCTTACATTAAGCATCCCATCATTTTAATGCATTACGCAATTTTTGTGCCCATGCTGCATTTTTCCCCGCAATAAAACGCATCGCGGAATAAAACGCAGCATTTTTAATTAATTTTGAGGAAAATCTGTGGATTTGCCGCTATATTATTGTATTGGGAAACGCAAAAAATCTGCAAAAAAAATGCAATAAAAACGCGAGTGGATTTCCTGCGAAAGAAGTCCGGATTTGCTCAGGAAAATTCTGCAAACATTCCTGAACGTGTGCACATAGCCTCAAAATAACAAAGGTTGGGGGACACTTCTTTATGGAATTTAATGCATGGATTTATTTTATATTTTGATACGTCAGGACTTTTGCAGAAGTCTCCAGGCTTATTTTAATTTCTTCTTTTTTTTTTAACCCCTTCCCGACATGCGCCGTACTAGTACTGCTCTGCGGGAACTGAGTTCCCGCAAACCGCAGTACTAGTACGGTGGCACGATTGCGCTGTCTCACGGTGAGCACCGTGGCGATCGCGTGCGGGTGTCAGCTGTATGTGACAACTGACACTCCGCAGCAATGCCCACAATCGGCGCTAGTGGGCATTTAACCCCTCTGATGCCGCTGTCAGTAGTGACAGCGACATAGAGGGGCATCGCGCAGGGACGGAGGCTCCCTGCGCTCTCCCACCGGAACAACGCAATGCGATCGCGTTGTTCCGGTGTTCTGGAAGGAGTCTCCGGATCCAAAATGGCCGCGGGGCTCCTTCCGGGTCCTTCGCTGAGGTGGCTTGCCGGCCCCTGCTGAGAGCAGGCGCCGGAAAGCCTCCTGCACTGCCTGGCAGATCGACACAGTGCTATGCAAAATCTCAGATGAGCGTTCTGATGTAACATAGTGATGTCCCACCCTGGGACAATGTTATAAAGTAAAAAAAATAAAATAAAATGTTTAAAAAAAAAATCCCCAAATAAAGAAAAAAATAAATATTTTCCAATAAATCTATTTATTTATGTAAATAAAAAAAAATCACCGCATCCGTAACGACCCGCTCTATAAAACTCTCCCACTGGTTAACCCCTTCAGTGAACACCGCAAAAAAAATTAATAAAAAATGATGCAAAAAACAATGCTTTAGCATCATGCTGCCGAACAAAAAGAGCAATAAAATGTGATCAAAAAGACAGATATAAATAAACATGGTATCGCTGAAAACGTCATCTTGCCCTGCAAAAAAAGCCGCCATACAGCGTCATCAGCAGAAAAATAAAAGTTATAGCTCTCAAAACAAAGCGATGCAAAAACAATTATTCTTTATATAAAATAGTTTTGTGTTAAAGCGCCAAAACATAAAAAAATGATATAAATGAGGTATCGCTATAATCGTACTAGCCCAAAGAATAAAGCTGCTTTATCAATTTTACCAAACGTGGAACGGTATAAACGCCCCCCCTAAAAGAAGTTCATGAATAGCTGGTTTTCGTTCATTCTGTCTCCCAAAAATCAGACTAAAAAGTGATCAAAAAATGTCATGTGCCCGAAAATGGTACCAATAAAAACATCAACTCGTCCCACAACAAAAAGACCTCACATGACTCTGTGGGCCAAAATATGGATAAATTACAGCTCTCAAAATGTGGTGATGCAAAAAACTATTTTTTGCAATAAAAAGCGTCTCTTAGCGTGTGACAGCTGCCAAACAAAAACCCGCTATAGAAACCCGCTATAAACAGTAAATCAAACCCCCCTTTATCACTCCCTTAGTTAGGGAAAAATAATAAAATTGAAAAAATTTATTTATTTCCATTTTCCCATTAGGGTTAGGGTTGGGGCTAAAGTTAGGGCTAGGGTTGGGGCTAAACTTAGCGTTGGAGCTAAACTTAGGGTTTGGATTAGGTTTACGGTTGGGGTTAGGGTTGGATTAGGGGTGTGTCAGGGTTAGGGGTGTGGTTAGGGTTATGGTTGAGAATAGGAATGGTATTAGGGTTAGGGGTGTGTTGGGGTTAGGAGTGTGGTCAGGGTTATGGTTTGGATTAGGGTTAGGGGTGTGTTCGGGTTAGGGGTGTGTTCAGGTTAGGGGTGTGGTTAGGGTTATGGTTGGGATTAGGCTTAGGGGTGCGTTAGGGTGAGGGTTTTAGTTACAATTGGGGGGGTTTCCACTGTTTTGGCACACCAGGGGCTCTCCAAACGTGACATGGCGTCCGATCTCAATTCCAGCCAATTCTGGTTTGAAAAAGTAAAATGGTGCTCCTTCCCTTCCGAGCTCTGCTGTGCGCCCAAACAGTGGTTCCCCACCACATATGAGGTATCACCGAACTCAGGACAAATTGGACAACAACTTCTGGAGTCCAATTTCTCCTGTTACCCTTGTGAAAATAAAAATTTGGGGACTAAAATATAATTTTCGTGGAAAAAAATTTATTTTTTTATTTTCACGGCTCTGCATTATAAACTTTAGCAAAACAATTGGGGGTTGAAAGTGCTCACCACACATCTAGATAAGTTCCTTAGGGGGTCTTCTTTCCAAAATGGGGTCACTTGTTGGGGGTTCCACTGTTTAGGCACATCAGGGGCTCTCCAAACGCGACATGGATTCCGATCTCAATTCCAGCCAATTTTGTATTGAAACGGCACTCCTTCCCTTCCAAGCTCTGCCATGCGCCGAAACAGTGGTTTTACCCCCATATATGGGGTATCAGCGTACTCAGGACAAATTGATCAACAACTTTTGAGGTCCAATTTGTCCTGTTACCCTTAGGAAAATAAAAAATTTAGGGCGAAAAGATAATTTGTGTGAAAAAAAATATGATTTTTTTTTACAGCTCTACATTACAACCTTCTGTGAAGCACTTGGGGGTTCAAAGTGCTCAGCACACATCTAGATTAGTTCCTTAGGGGGGTCTACTTTCCAAAATGGTGTCACTTGTGGGGGGTTTCCACTGTTTAGGCACATCAGGGGCTCTCCAAACGCGACATGGGTTCTGATCTCAATTCCAGCCAATTTTGCATTGAAAAGTCAAACGGCACTCCTTCCCTTCCGAGCTCTGCCATGCAACTAAACAGTGGTTTACCCCCACATATGGGGTATCAGCGTACTCAGGACAAATTGCACAACTTTTGGGGTCCAATTTGTCCTGTTACCCTTGGTAAAATAAAACAAATTGGATCTGAAGTAAAAATTTTGTGAAAAAAAGTTAAATGTTTAATTTTTTTTAAACATTCCAAAAATTCCTGTGAAGCATCTGAAGAGTTAATAAACTTCTTGAATGTGTTTTTGAGTACCTTAAGTGGTGCAGTTTTTAGAATGGTGTCAGTTTTGGGCATTTTCTGTCATATAGGCCCCTTAAAGTCACTTCAAGTGTGAGGTGGTCCCTAAAAAAAAATGGTTTTGCAAATTTTGTTGTAAAAATGAGAAATTACTGGTCAACTTTTAACCCTTAAACTTCCTAACAAAAAAAAATTTAAATTTCCAAAATTGTGCTAATGTAAAGCAAATGTGTGGGTAATGTTATTTATTAACTATTTTGTATGATATGACTCTCTAATTTAAGGGCATGAAAACTAAAAGTTTAAAAATTGCAAAATTTTCGCCAAATTTCCGTTTTTTTCACAAATAAACGCAACTCATATCGAAGAAATTTTACCGCTATTATAAAGTTTAATATGTCACGAGAAAACAGTCTCAGAATCACCAGGATCCGTTGAAGCGTTTCAGAGTTATGATCTCATAAAGTGACAGTGGTCAGAATTGAAAAAAATGGTCTGGTCAGGAAGTTGAAAACAGGCTTCGGGGTGAAAGGGTTGAATGAGGAAAAAGGGGCGATTCAAATGTTTTTATTTTCACTCTTGATTTTATTTGATATTCCCCCTATAAGGAACTTGAACCAGCGATCGTTTGCTTCCTCTATATTGTGTGATATTGATGATGTATTGCACTATAAAGTTAAATTGCTACCGCTATGAATCCTAGCGACAGGATGGGTTTTAATAGAGGATCAAGTTGGTATAAACAAAGGCTTTCAGTAGTAACCCATCTGCTATGGCAACCTACCAGCTCCCCTTCATCACTAGCTCCGATCACTGTTGTTACATGCAGATATCGGCTGTATAACACAGCCAGCATCTGCACCATATGGTGTGGTTGGGCCAATTCCATATATTTGGATCTTCAAGAGGACATACAGTTATGTCCACAATGCTGTATGTAATCTTACAACCAATTTTTATTCCTCCAATGCATCTTATAAAAAAAATAAAATGAAGCAGCTTTGGTAAAAAGTCTACCATCTTGTGTCTATAGCACTTCTATAGTTATACTGTATTTGTGAACACAGTCACAGACCTCAAACCAATTTTATGTGTAGTCACACAGTGTAATCGTGTGTTAGTTCCAGCACAGGATAACACATAAGTAATGGATCATACTACCAACAAGTAGTTTATAACCATGAAGACTTATAGATTTGCATAGGTGCGGAGCAGACACAAAAAAATGCACAATATTTTTTATCTATTGCAGATGCACTGGAGCAACAAAATGCTGCAATACTGGCCATTAGTGAGGAGCGAACATGCTCCAATACCGTGTTATCTTAGCAACTTGGGGTACCTGAATAATATGTTCGAGTCCCTGCGGCTGCATGTTTTCCAGCTGTTAGACAGTCACAACACATGCAGTGACTGCCTGTTTGTTAGACAATCTCTGCATGTGTTGTGGCTGTCTAACAGGTGCAAAACATACAGTTTGCGGAGACGCTAACATATTATTCGGGCACACCCAAGATGCAAACACGGTATTGGAGCACGTTCGCTCCTCACTAATGGCCAGTATTGCAGCATTTTATTGCTCCAGTGCATCTGCAATAGATAAAAAATAACGTGCCATATTTCGTGTCCACACCGCCACCACCTCCTGGGAAAAAAAACCCAGGTTTTAAAGTCTATGTGGAAGATTCATCATTTGCAGGGAGTTTTAAGTCACTGTATCAGTTTTGTGTTGTTAGTTGCCGTTTTTTGCTTCGCATTGCTAAAATGGCACACACGATTCATGAATTTGGTGCAAAATCAAAAATGATCTTTTTTCTGCTTTGATCTGTTTTGAATTTTTCACTACCAAAAAACGCAGGTTTCGCAAAATAGAGCAAAAATTGTACCAAATGACTGTGTACTCAAAAATAAATCGCTAAACTCCGTTCACAAAGCAAAAAATCAAAAAGGAAAAGAGGGGAGCACTAGTGATATGCGAACATGCTCGGATAAGGTGTTACCCGAGCATGCATGTGTGCTATCCGGGCGGCTTCGACGGGCTCAAATATGTTTGAGTCCCCGCACCTTCATGTCTCGGTGCTGTTCGACAGCTGCAACACATTCAGAAATTGCCTAACAGATAATTTTGCCTAATAAACAGGCAATCTCTGCATGTGCTGAGCTGTCTAACAGCACAGATACATGCAGCCGCGGGGACTCAAACATAAGACACTCGGTTAGCGCGTTATCTGAGTACATTCGCTGATCACTAGTGAGCAGATATGAAATAAGCTAAAAAAATACTGAAATGGGTACAAATAAAAAAAATTGTAATACAGCTGCAGCCACCAAAATGGCTTATTCCCACATTGACTGATAATTCCACTTTCCTTTGGATCCATTACTAATTTTGGCTCCAAAATACGAATGCAAATCTGCAGTGTGTTAAGAAGACCTCATGGGGTTGGCTGTTAAGGAAAGGTGTTTAAATCTTTAAAAAGCTTCATATACTTGGACAATGGTAGAATGTCTAGTCTATCTCCGATTTCTGCAGTGGGATTTTTTTTTCCATCAGTGAGACCGTAACAATTTGTCTTGAATTTATGCATTTCCATTTTCTTTGCAAATCCCGAGAGGCAACCCTTTAACAGACCCACAAAATAAAACCTTACATAATGTATGTCTTATAGTCTGCAACTTCACATTGTGCACCTTCCTTGTAACAGCCCCTCTTCATTTTCATTTAACAAGATTCTGGAGACATTCCCTAGAGACTCTGATCCACGTTGGCTTAATGATACCGTCACTCAAGTGCTGCAGATTTGTGCGCTGCTTTGAATCTCTCATTCCATTAGTGCAATAGTCAGACACTCTGGCAATAACCGAATCACTACCCATGCAGATCCAGGCTCCATAACAAGGCAAAGCATTGCGAAAAATAATAGGAAATTCCATCTAAAGTGATCTCCGGACATATCATAGCTGTGTCAGGAGAGAACACTGGATGGCCTGTATAAATGGCTACACTGTAACTGGATAGGATACGCCACAGCTCGAAATGAAGCCGAGTTGGACTGCAGGCTGTGTGAACCTGGCAAGAAGAACATGGCCAGTAGGTTTCAGACTCCTATTAAACAAAGAGTGCTTTAGATTAACCACATCTATCTGTTCTGGAGCAAATGAGATTGGAAACAATTACATCAGAAACTGGTCTCCTTCCTAGACACAAAATATCTCATAACAAACCCAATTTTCTCTAGGCTTATTCTAATACTGAGCAGAGAAAAAAAAATCACTGAAAACCTAGAATCTATTTTATTATACATTGTAAGAGCTCTCACGGGAAAAACAATTTCAGCACAATAACAAATATAATATAGGAAAGCATAACTGAATGTAATATTGCATTTAACACATGATACAGATTATACTAGTAAGACTTCAGATCAAAACTTGGAAAATGGTCTAGTTTTACTACCATAATTAATTATCAAGAAATATATTCTAAGTAATTTATAATGTAGTTATAATGGACTATACCATAAAGCACCCCAAGATAGCTGCTGGCCAAACATTAGTCAAAATCTCTCTCCCGAGTCCTCCATACACCAGAATGGCAAGCTCTACTGGGAAGCTTTTGTGTTCTCTATGAACTGACAGACTTCTCTGGCAACAGCTTATCCCTCGGAGAACAAGATGATAGACCATTGGAAATCCACTGTGTCCAATTCTACTGTCCAACCCCAATCATCTGCATGGGGGAGAGTCTGGAGGATACTACACTGTGGACTGTAGGTAGATCTGCCAATATCGGCAAGTCAGGGAGAAGATACTCATTAGACTATGAGGACCTTAACAACAAAGAGTCCCATTCTAGGGACTCCCAGTGATCAGCTGTGTTCTGTGCGAAATCTTAGCACAAAGAGGACTAGGAATCTAGTGCCAGCTATAGGAAGTAGCAATCCTCAAAGTCAAGTCATGTGACAAGGCTTGTTAGAGAGGCCATACTGACTTTTAGGATTGCTACTTCCTAGAGGTAGCACTACAGTTCTAGTCCTCTTCCTCTCTAAAGAAACAATTAGCAAATTTCCCCAAGGAGCATTGTGGCTTTAAGTCTCCTCATCTTGGCTTGACATGTCAATCTTCACAAAGAGACATGTTACTCATTGGATCATAGCAGGAAACACTCTAGTACTGAAGCGATACCACAACAGAAAATATGCATTACACAGTTGCCATTCAGATAAAAACAAAGTCTGTGAAATTAAGGCAGACCTCCACATTAAGGCTACTTTCACACATCAGGTTATTTGCATCCGGCACAAGCCGGCGAATGTTGGAAAAACCGGATCCGGCGCAGATTGTGAAAAACTGATGCGACTAATCTGTTTTATCGACGGATCCAGCTAGCATACCTAGATTATCGGATAAAAAAAAAATTTGGAGCATGCTCAGTTTAAAAAAACCGAATCCGGCGCTGGAATCTGTAATTTTCCGTATCCGGCACCTTCCGGCTCCTATAGGCTTCCATTCTAGCAAACAGCCGGAAGCGCCGGATCCGGCGCTTCCGGCTTTTTCGCTGGAGACAAAAAACGTTGCTATGGATGTTTTTTCCAGAAACGGCAGATTTTCCGGATCCGGCGAAAAACGGACAAAACGCAATGTCATCCGGCACTAATACAAATCTATGGGGGAAAAAAAGGATCCGGCAGCAACATTCGCCGGATCAGTTTTGTTTTTTTTAAATTTTTTTGCCGGATTGAGCCTGACAGTGAAAAGCTGATGTGTGAAAGTAGCCTAAGAGATGCCCTTTTTAACTGCTCTGCTTTTACCAAAAGATGAGGTTCCAGAACTCTGCACTTCCCTGTATTAACACAGAACTCCCAAATAGGATACAAGAAAATTGTTCTGAATATGACAAATGGCAATGTCTGCATAGTTTGTAGGTTCTGCCCAGGTTTTACACACTGGATTCCTCATACATTCCTCAACACGCATTGATAGGTTAATTTGAAATTTAGATCACAAGCCGAGTGATGACAATCTTTGTACAGTGCAGTGGAATATGATGGTGCTATATAAATAAAATACATGAATCCCCTATATATAGTTGCTATATGGAAGTTACAGTCATGGGGAAAACTAAGTACACGCTCTTTGAATTCTATGGTATAAGCAACAACATGTTATAAAAACCACATCAAGTTCTTAAAAAGTAAATTTAGTTAAATACAACTGCAGATGAACAGCAACACAAGATAATTAATATACCTTCATTGTTTAAGAAAAACTTGGCCAAAATGCAGAAGCGGTGTCTGAGAAATTAAGTACATTCCATGATTTAATAGTTTGTGTTTTTTTGTGCAACAAAAAGTTTAGGTAATCATTTTCTGTATGACCTTATCAGTGTCTCACATTCTTTTGGAGGGGTTTTGGCTACTCTTTTTAACAGCAATGCTTAAGTTGATGCAGGTTTGTGGCAATATTTTATGGACAGCTCTCTTATAGTCCCAACACAGTATTTCAATTGGGTTGAGGTCTCGACTTTGGTTGAGTTATTGCAACACTTTGATTCTTTTACCTTTTAGCCATTCTGGGGTAGATTTGTCGCTGCGCTTGGGATCACTATCTTGTTACATGACTCCGTTTCGGTTAAGCTTTAGTTTTCTAATAGATGGCCTCACTTTTGCACTTTGGTATACTGAGGAGTTCATTGTGGACTCAACGACTGCACGATGGTTGGGTCTTCTGGCTTCAAAACAGGTCCAAGTCATCACCCATCCGCCAACCGCACTTGACAGTTGGTATGAGGTGATTGGTTTTCAATAAACGTGGCGCGGGGTATTATGACCAAACATCTCAACGTTTGTCTTGTTTGTTCAAAAGGCATTATTACAGAAGTTACAGAAGTCTTGTGGTTTATTCACATGCATTTTTGCAAACTTTAATTGTGCTGCTGTGTTCTTTATATGAAGAAGAGACTTTCTCCTGGCAAGCTTAAAAAAAGTCATATTCGTTCATTCTTTTTTTTTTTTTTTATCTGTTATGTACTTGATCATTTACCATGCTACCTGGGTCATTTACAATCTAAGCTGTAGATGCTGGGCTTTTCACAATTCTCAGTATTGCATGGTCTGACCTTTGGGAGAATTTGCTGCGACGTTCAATCCCGAGAGGATTGCCACTTGAATGTCTTCCACTTCCACAATCTTTCTCACTATAGATAAATTGACAATTCCTCCTTAGAATGCACAATTCTCCAGACCAGCAAACTGCCAAAACTTCTGCTTTTATAGTTGCTGATGAATAGTTAATCAGGTGTATTTTATTATCCGCCTCAGACTTCAACTAACCCTCCTCTTAATTGCTGTAGAAGCAATAAAGTTGTACAGCATTTGTGGCCTCCTTTTTGGTAAATAATGACAAGGTGGCGGGGGCAGCACGGTGGCTCAGTGGATAGAACTGCAGCCTTGCAGCAATTGGGTCCTAGGTTCAAATCCCACCAAGGACAACATCTGCAAGGAGTTTGTATGTTCTCCCCGTGTTTGCGCGAGTTTCCTCCGGGTTCTTCGGTTTCCTCCCACATTCCAAAAACATACTGATAGGGAATTTAGACTGTGAGCCCCATCAGAGACAGTGATAATAATGTGTGCAAAACTGTAAAGTGCTGCGGAATATGTTAGCACCAAATAAAAATAATGATTATTATTATAAGGTATCATTTGTCATGTGTTGCTTTTCATGAGGTTGCATTTACCTAATTTTAAGACCCTTAAAAAACAAATGTAATACAAAACCAATGGCAGAAATTATGCTATAGCCCAGTTTATAAATAAAAATCAACAAAAACTTAGAACCTTCAGAAATAAGATTGATACTTTATTAAATGTTTAGAACCCACCTTCTCTGGGAGGTAACTATCAATACTTGATGATGAAGTGTCAAACTTGCTCTGCTCATCATCTAAAAATATAAATAAAGAAATCTTATGAAAGGTTAAAATGTAAAAAATTGTATTATTAACACATTTATGAAAGAGTAATACGGATTAAATAATCTCCTTTATCTATGTCAGAGTATGAACAGATGCATGAAGTCATAGAGCATTTCATGGAGTCCATTCAATGTACCAATGGGTGTGTCAATGTGCTGCCGTTTCCTCCCCTAGAATCAGACCCTTAAGGGGTAAAAGCCTTGCTATTTGGTGGGGTACTTATGAATCACACATTATCTTGCATGAAGCCTGCCATACGCATTAGATGGCTGTTGGCAAACAATACTTCAGCTGATTATTAGGCTGGTAGCCTACTCCCCACATACAGTGGTTGTTCGGCTGACCCCTACTGCGAGAAAGCCACTGCCAGATTTACATCTGGGAAAAGATAAGGATCGGAAATCAGATATGCTGGATCCTTATCTTCCCCAACAATAAATTGTCTAGGGTCCCCATACACATTAGACTGTCGGCTGCACTAGTCTGGATCGACACTTTCAGTAATTAACAGTCTAAGTACATTGGAAGTTTAACACGATTGTCGAATAATAATAATAAAACCATTGTGCAAGACAGTACAAAAGCAGATGAATGTGTGTGGCGAGTCTAAAAGCCAAGAGTGGATTTAACTTCTGGCTAAAGCCACATGTAATGGTAAGCGTCGTCTAAAGCAACCATATTGCAGCGGTCACCAAATATAGCGGACCTTCGTGAGATTCTCCATTTCTCTTCTCCTGCATAGCAGCTTCAAAGTTCAGTTGCAATATTTTATTAAGAGTGCTGATCCATTCGTCCATTTCTGCATCGCTGTCTGCGGCGAGGAGATAACTACTTTTGTCTTGCATCTTCAACTCAAAGGCAAAGCGCCGAACTCGGTTGTTCTAGAAGAGATTACACAACAGAGATTTTTCCCAGAACAAGAACGATTTGCAGTGACAAAAAGATTTTAATGACATGTTCAATACTTCTAGAACAAAGTACGAAAATAAAAACCCCAACAACTTAGCCAGGCTTCAGCACGTGACTTCAGGTGTTACATGTACACTGGGGGAATCAGCAGATTTTCCTGTATAATCGGTTGGATTGTAATGCACATCGAAAATGGGTGTTACTCCCACAGCCCCAGATACCCAAGAAAAGTAATGCATTCTTGTGTTGTGTCACATATAAATAGCTGAGGGCCCATCTCATGGGTGGGCGAGGAGATCATCAGCATATATCACAATGTTCTACAATCCAGGCTCATTTCTGTGGATAGCGTCCCCGAAATCACCCACGCTGTGCCGTCAACCTCGCACTCAGGGCCGGTAGGTGCACATTTCCCACAGCCCTATTAAAGGCAACAGACTCATCTCAGAAGTGGGCACCTGCTAATCATAAGGTGTACGCCAGAGTGTGAAAGCAAACAATAGGTTGTTTTCAGGCCGCCATGGTTTGCCCACAATACGGTGGGACATGTTGGGAGTTAAGTTATGGCCATAAACACATCTCAGATCAGTAGCAGTTTTCTATGGCAGAATACACGGCTAGGAAGGGTTAACTGGGAAGTGTCAGAAAAGGTATTATGCATAATAAGTAGCGCAGGAAATGACATCTTCTTGGGAATGTGTGAAAGAGCCACGTCTTGTATGGTCTTCTTGTAGTGTGACGGCAGCGCCAATATATGTCTATGTGCAGCTAAGAGTGTTCTCTCCCGTGCAGGAATCCCACACGGACGAGCGGCCTGTATGTAACCTATTAAGAATGCACAGCAAGGTTAGAGGTGTTCTTTTCAGATTTATTCTAAAATTATGGGCGAGTGCCAAGTGCAGAAAAAACAGCAAATACTTCCTGAACTGAACATGCTGCTAAGAAAATGTAACACTCCCAGCCCCCAGAGGACACCTCCGATCTCAGACACAAAGCGTCTGCCAGATCTGCGCTCAGCACTGGCTGCACCTTCCCTTCCTCCATAAGCCCACATTGTTCGCAGGCTCTGCTTCTAATTAATGGCCGATTGGGATATAGGATGGGGCTGTAGTCACCCAATCTCTCAGGAAAATCTAAGCACTTCTGCCAGAATGCCGAGATCTAAAAAGCAGAGGACGTACACGTCAGAGAAAAAAATAGCAGCATATCTAGCAAGGAGACAAAAATATCAGAGTTTCAAAATATTTCCCAATTTTTGGGGGGAATAAACTACACTTTAAAGAGGACAAAAAGTCCAATGGCGGAATGCAAAAAAACCCAAAAAAACAGTAGCACAGTGGCCATATCTGTAATGAATCTGCTCCCTAGGTGTGGCTGCATTGTACCTTCTGTAGCAAGCTAGGATATGTTCATCAGAAGAACCTACACATGACAAGGTTGCCTGTTATTGTGTACAGTGACCATATCTGTGATGAATATTCTCCCTATTTGTGGAGTGTAGCTTCTGTAGCATGCTAGGATATGTTCATCAGAAGAACCTACACATTACAAGATTGCCTGTTATTGTGTACAGTGACCATATCTGTAATGAATATTCTCCCTATTTGTGCAGTGTAGCTTCTGTAGCATGCTAGGATATGTTCATCAGAAGAACCTACACATGACAAGGTTGCCTGTTATTGTGTACAGTGACCATATCTGTAATGAATATTCTCCCTATTTGTGCAGTGTAGCTTCTGTAGCATGCTAGGATATGTTCATCAGAAGAACCTACACATTACAAGATTGCCTGTTATTGTGTACAGTGACCATATCTGTGATGAATATTCTCCCTATTTGTGCAGTGTAGCTTCTGTAGCATGCTAGGATATGTTCATCAGAAGAACCTACACATGACAAGGTTGCCTGTTATTGTGTACAGTGACCATATCTGTAATGAATATTCTCCCTATTTGTGGAGTGTAGCTTCTGTAGCATGCTAGAATATGTTCATCAGAAGAACCTACACATTACAAGATTGCCTGTTATTGTGTACAGTGACCATATCTGTGATGAATATTCTCCCTATTTGTGCAGTGTAGCTTCTGTAGCATGCTAGGATATGTTCATCAGAAGAACCTACACATGACAAGGTTGCCTGTTATTGTGTACAGTGACCATATCTGTAATGAATATTCTCCCTATTTGTGCAGTGTAGCTTCTGTAGCATGCTAGGATATGTTCATCAGAAGAACCTACACATTACAAGGTTGCCTGTTATTGTGTACAGTGGCCATATCTGTAATGAATCTGCTCCCTAGGTGTGGCTGCATTGTACCTTCTGTAGCAAGCTAGGATATGTTCATCAGAAGAACCTACACATGACAAGGTTGCCTGTTATTGTGTACAGTGACCATATCTGTGATGAATATTCTCCCTATTTGTGGAGTGTAGCTTCTGTAGCATGCTAGGATATGTTCATCAGAAGAACCTACACATTACAAGGTTGCCTGTTATTGTGTACAGTGGCCATATCTGTAATGAATCTGCTCCCTAGGTGTGGCTGCATTGTACCTTCTGTAGCAAGCTAGGATATGTTCATCAGAAGAACCTACACATGACAAGGTTGCCTGTTATTGTGTACAGTGACCATATCTGTAATGAATATTCTCCCTATTTGTGGAGTGTAGCTTCTGTAGCACGCTAGGATATGTTCATCAGAAGAACCTACACATTACAAGGTTGCCTGTTATTGTGTACAGTGGCCATATCTGTAATGAATCTGCTCCCTAGGTGTGGCTGCATTGTACCTTCTGTAGCAAGCTAGGATATGTTCATCAGAAGAACCTACACATGACAAGGTTGCCTGTTATTGTGTACAGTGACCATATCTGTGATGAATATTCTCCCTATTTGTGGAGTGTAGCTTCTGTAGCATGCTAGGATATGTTCATCAGAAGAACCTACACATGACAAGGTTGCCTGTTATTGTGTACAGTGACCATATCTGTAATGAATATTCTCCCTATTTGTGCAGTGTAGCTTCTGTAGCATGCTAGGATATGTTCATCAGAAGAACCTACACATTACAAGATTGCCTGTTATTGTGTACAGTGACCATATCTGTGATGAATATTCTCCCTATTTGTGCAGTGTAGCTTCTGTAGCATGCTAGGATATGTTCATCAGAAGAACCTACACATGACAAGGTTGCCTGTTATTGTGTACAGTGACCATATCTGTAATGAATATTCTCCCTATTTGTGGAGTGTAGCTTCTGTAGCATGCTAGAATATGTTCATCAGAAGAACCTACACATTACAAGATTGCCTGTTATTGTGTACAGTGACCATATCTGTGATGAATATTCTCCCTATTTGTGCAGTGTAGCTTCTGTAGCACGCTAGGATATGTTCATCAGAAGAACCTACACATGACAAGGTTGCCTGTTATTGTGTACAGTGACCATATCTGTAATGAATATTCTCCCTATTTGTGCAGTGTAGCTTCTGTAGCATGCTAGGATATGTTCATCAGAAGAACCTACACATGACAAGGTTGCCTGTTATTGTGTACAGTGACCATATCTGTAATGAATATTCTCCCTATTTGTGCAGTGTAGCTTCTGTAGCATGCTAGGATATGTTCATCAGAAGAACCTACACATTACAAGATTGCCTGTTATTGTGTACAGTGACCATATCTGTAATGAATATTCTCCCTATTTGTGGAGTGTAGCTTCTGTAGCATGCTAGGATATGTTCATCAGAAGAACCTACACATTACAAGGTTGCCTGTTATTGTGTACAGTGGCCATATCTGTAATGAATATTCTCCCTATTTGTGGAGTGTAGCTTCTGTAGCACGCTAGGATATGTTCATCAGAAGAACCTACACATTACAAGGTTGCCTGTTATTGTGTACAGTGGCCATATCTGTAATGAATCTGCTCCCTAGGTGTGGCTGCATTGTACCTTCTGTAGCAAGCTAGGATATGTTCATCAGAAGAACCTACACATTACAAGATTGCCTGTTATTGTGTACAGTGACCATATCTGTAATGAATATTCTCCCTATTTGTGGAGTGTAGCTTCTGTAGCACGCTAGGATATGTTCATCAGAAGAACCTACACATGACCAGGTTGCCTGTTATTGTGTACAGTGACCATATCTGTAATGAATATTCTCCCTATTTGTGGAGTGTAGCTTCTGTAGCATGCTAGGATATGTTCATCAGAAGAACCTACTCATTACAAGATTGCCTGTTATTGTGTACAGTGACCATATCTGTAATGAATATTCTCCCTATTTGTGGAGTGTAGCTTCTGTAGCATGCTAGGATATGTTCATCAGAAGAACCTACACATGACAAGGTTGCCTGTTATTGTGTACAGTGACCATATCTGTGATGAATATTCTCCCTATTTGTGCAGTGTAGCTTCTGTAGCATGCTAGGATATGTTCATCAGAAGAACCTACACATGACAAGGTTGCCTGTTATTGTGTACAGTGACCATATCTGTAATGAATATTCTCCCTATTTGTGGAGTGTAGCTTCTGTAGCATGCTAGGATATGTTCATCAGAAGAACCTACTCATTACAAGATTGCCTGTTATTGTGTACAGTGACCATATCTGTAATGAATATTCTCCCTATTTGTGGAGTGTAGCTTCTGTAGCATGCTAGGATATGTTCATCAGAAGAACCTACACATTACAAGATTGCCTGTTATTGTGTACAGTGACCATATCTGTGATGAATATTCTCCCTATTTGTGGAGTGTACCTTCTGTAGCATGCTAGGATATGTTCATCAGAAGAACCTACACATTACAAGATTGCCTGTTATTGTGTACAGTGACCATATCTGTGATGAATATTCTCCCTATTTGTGCAGTGTAGCTTCTGTAGCATGCTAGGATATGTTCATCAGAAGAACCTACACATTACAAGATTGCCTGTTATTGTGTACAGTGACCATATCTGTAATGAATATTCTCCCTATTTGTGGAGTGTAGCTTCTGTAGCATGCTAGGATATGTTCATCAGAAGAACCTACACATTACAAGATTGCCTGTTATTGTGTACAGTGACCATATCTGTAATGAATATTCTCCCTATTTGTGGAGTGTAGCTTCTGTAGCACGCTAGGATATGTTCATCAGAAGAACCTACACATGACAAGATTGCCTGTTATTGTGTACAGTGACCATATCTGTAATGAATATTCTCCCTATTTGTGGAGTGTAGCTTCTGTAGCACGCTAGGATATGTTCATCAGAAGAACCTACACATTACAAGGTTGCCTGTTATTGTGTACAGTGACCATATCTGTAATGAATATTCTCCCTATTTGTGGAGTGTACCTTCTGTAGCATGCTAGGATATGTTCATCAGAAGAACCTACACATTACAAGATTGCCTGTTATTGTGTACAGTGACCATATCTGTAATGAATATTCTCCCTATTTGTGGAGTGTAGCTTCTGTAGCACGCTAGGATATGTTCATCAGAAGAACCTACACATTACAAGATTGCCTGTTATTGTGTACAGTGACCATATCTGTGATGAATATTCTCCCTATTTGTGCAGTGTAGCTTCTGTAGCATGCTAGGATATGTTCATCAGAAGAACCTACACATGACAAGATTGCCTGTTATTGTGTACAGTGACCATATCTGTAATGAATATTCTCCCTATTTGTGGAGTGTAGCTTCTGTAGCATGCTAGAATATGTTCATCAGAAGAACCTACACATTACAAGATTGCCTGTTATTGTGTACAGTGACCATATCTGTGATGAATATTCTCCCTATTTGTGGAGTGTAGCTTCTGTAGCATGCTAGGATATGTTCATCAGAAGAACCTACACATTACAAGGTTGCCTGTTATTGTGTACAGTGGCCATATCTGTAATGAATATTCTCCCTATTTGTGGAGTGTAGCTTCTGTAGCACGCTAGGATATGTTCATCAGAAGAACCTACACATTACAAGGTTGCCTGTTATTGTGTACAGTGGCCATATCTGTAATGAATCTGCTCCCTAGGTGTGGCTGCATTGTACCTTCTGTAGCAAGCTAGGATATGTTCATCAGAAGAACCTACACATTACAAGATTGCCTGTTATTGTGTACAGTGACCATATCTGTAATGAATATTCTCCCTATTTGTGGAGTGTAGCTTCTGTAGCACGCTAGGATATGTTCATCAGAAGAACCTACACATGACCAGGTTGCCTGTTATTGTGTACAGTGACCATATCTGTGATGAATATTCTCCCTATTTGTGGAGTGTAGCTTCTGTAGCATGCTAGGATATGTTCATCAGAAGAACCTACTCATTACAAGATTGCCTGTTATTGTGTACAGTGACCATATCTGTAATGAATATTCTCCCTATTTGTGGAGTGTAGCTTCTGTAGCATGCTAGGATATGTTCATCAGAAGAACCTACACATGACAAGGTTGCCTGTTATTGTGTACAGTGACCATATCTGTGATGAATATTCTCCCTATTTGTGCAGTGTAGCTTCTGTAGCATGCTAGGATATGTTCATCAGAAGAACCTACACATGACAAGGTTGCCTGTTATTGTGTACAGTGACCATATCTGTAATGAATATTCTCCCTATTTGTGGAGTGTAGCTTCTGTAGCATGCTAGGATATGTTCATCAGAAGAACCTACTCATTACAAGATTGCCTGTTATTGTGTACAGTGACCATATCTGTAATGAATATTCTCCCTATTTGTGGAGTGTAGCTTCTGTAGCATGCTAGGATATGTTCATCAGAAGAACCTACACATTACAAGATTGCCTGTTATTGTGTACAGTGACCATATCTGTGATGAATATTCTCCCTATTTGTGGAGTGTACCTTCTGTAGCATGCTAGGATATGTTCATCAGAAGAACCTACACATTACAAGATTGCCTGTTATTGTGTACAGTGACCATATCTGTGATGAATATTCTCCCTATTTGTGCAGTGTAGCTTCTGTAGCATGCTAGGATATGTTCATCAGAAGAACCTACACATTACAAGATTGCCTGTTATTGTGTACAGTGACCATATCTGTGATGAATATTCTCCCTATTTGTGGAGTGTACCTTCTGTAGCATGCTAGGATATGTTCATCAGAAGAACCTACACATTACAAGATTGCCTGTTATTGTGTACAGTGACCATATCTGTAATGAATATTCTCCCTATTTGTGGAGTGTAGCTTCTGTAGCATGCTAGGATATGTTCATCAGAAGAACCTACACATTACAAGATTGCCTGTTATTGTGTACAGTGACCATATCTGTAATGAATATTCTCCCTATTTGTGGAGTGTAGCTTCTGTAGCACGCTAGGATATGTTCATCAGAAGAACCTACACATGACCAGGTTGCCTGTTATTGTGTACAGTGACCATATCTGTAATGAATATTCTCCCTATTTGTGGAGTGTAGCTTCTGTAGCATGCTAGGATATGTTCATCAGAAGAACCTACACATTACAAGATTGCCTGTTATTGTGTACAGTGACCATATCTGTGATGAATATTCTCCCTATTTGTGCAGTGTAGCTTCTGTAGCATGCTAGGATATGTTCATCAGAAGAACCTACACATGACAAGGTTGCCTGTTATTGTGTACAGTGACCATATCTGTAATGAATATTCTCCCTATTTGTGGAGTGTAGCTTCTGTAGCATGCTAGGATATGTTCATCAGAAGAACCTACACATTACAAGATTGCCTGTTATTGTGTACAGTGACCATATCTGTGATGAATATTCTCCCTATTTGTGGAGTGTAGCTTCTGTAGCATGCTAGGATTTGTTCATCAGAAGAACCTACACATTACAAGATTGCCTGTTATTGTGTACAGTGACCATATCTGTGATGAATATTCTCCCTATTTGTGGAGTGTAGCTTCTGTAGCATGCTAGGATATGTTCATCAGAAGAACCTACACATGACAAGATTGCCTGTTATTGTGTACAGTGACCATATCTGTAATGAATATTCTCCCTATTTGTGGAGTGTAGCTTCTGTAGCACGCTAGGATATGTTCATCAGAAGAACCTACACATTACAAGGTTGCCTGTTATTGTGTACAGTGACCATATCTGTAATGAATATTCTCCCTATTTGTGGAGTGTACCTTCTGTAGCATGCTAGGATATGTTCATCAGAAGAACCTACACATTACAAGATTGCCTGTTATTGTGTACAGTGACCATATCTGTAATGAATATTCTCCCTATTTGTGGAGTGTAGCTTCTGTAGCACGCTAGGATATGTTCATCAGAAGAACCTACACATTACAAGATTGCCTGTTATTGTGTACAGTGACCATATCTGTGATGAATATTCTCCCTATTTGTGCAGTGTAGCTTCTGTAGCATGCTAGGATATGTTCATCAGAAGAACCTACACATGACAAGGTTGCCTGTTATTGTGTACAGTGACCATATCTGTAATGAATATTCTCCCTATTTGTGCAGTGTAGCTTCTGTAGCATGCTAGGATATGTTCATCAGAAGAACCTACACATTACAAGATTGCCTGTTATTGTGTACAGTGACCATATCTGTGATGAATATTCTCCCTATTTGTGGAGTGTAGCTTCTGTAGCATGCTAGGATATGTTCATCAGAAGAACCTACACATTACAAGATTGCCTGTTATTGTGTACAGTGACCATATCTGTGATGAATATTCTCCCTATTTGTGGAGTGTAGCTTCTGTAGCATGCTAGGATATGTTCATCAGAAGAACCTACACATGACAAGATTGCCTGTTATTGTGTACAGTGACCATATCTGTAATGAATATTCTCCCTATTTGTGGAGTGTAGCTTCTGTAGCATGCTAGGATATGTTCATCAGAAGAACCTACTCATTACAAGATTGCCTGTTATTGTGTACAGTGACCATATCTGTGATGAATATTCTCCCTATTTGTGGAGTGTAGCTTCTGTAGCATGCTAGGATATGTTCATCAGAAGAACCTACACATTACAAGATTGCCTGTTATTGTGTACAGTGACCATATCTGTGATGAATATTCTCCCTATTTGTGGAGTGTAGCTTCTGTAGCATGCTAGGATATGTTCATCAGAAGAACCTACACATGACAAGATTGCCTGTTATTGTGTACAGTGACCATATCTGTAATGAATATTCTCCCTATTTGTGGAGTGTAGCTTCTGTAGCACGCTAGGATATGTTCATCAGAAGAACCTACACATTACAAGGTTGCCTGTTATTGTGTACAGTGACCATATCTGTAATGAATATTCTCCCTATTTGTGGAGTGTACCTTCTGTAGCATGCTAGGATATGTTCATCAGAAGAACCTACACATTACAAGATTGCCTGTTATTGTGTACAGTGACCATATCTGTAATGAATATTCTTCCTATTTGTGGAGTGTAGCTTCTGTAGCACGCTAGGATATGTTCATCAGAAGAACCTACACATGACAAGGTTGCCTGTTATTGTGTACAGTGACCATATCTGTAATGAATATTCTCCCTATTTGTGGAGTGTAGCTTCTGTAGCATGCTAGGATATGTTCATCAGAAGAACCTACACATGACAAGGTTGCCTGTTATTGTGTACAGTGACCATATCTGTAATGAATATTCTTCCTATTTGTGGAGTGTAGCTTCTGTAGCATGCTAGGATATGTTCATCAGAAGAACCTACACATGACAAGGTTGCCTGTTATTGTGTACAGTGACCATATCTGTGATGAATATTCTCCCTATTTGTGGAGTGTAGCTTCTGTAGCATGCTAGGATATGTTCATCAGAAGAACCTACACATGACAAGGTTGCCTGTTATTGTGTACAGTGACCATATCTGTAATGAATATTCTCCCTATTTGTGGAGTGTAGCTTCTGTAGCATGCTAGGATATGTTCATCAGAAGAACCTACACATGACAAGGTTGCCTGTTATTGTGCACAGGTTCCCTTATTTTCATTTACAGAAGTAGGTAGTGACCCACAACCATAAACTCAAACAACCCTGAAACCTGCTGGAATACTGGTATAAGTGTGGCAGACTGCAACCTAAAAGAAAGTCTTTTTGCATGGGACTGCTGTCACAACAGAAGATTACATGCTGTATATTGACATCTCCTAAGCATAAAACAGATCTTGCCTAGAGTGTTTAACATGTAAAACACTCGCAAAATGTGTCCCCATGACCCAAGTTGAACGTCATAAATGATAAAGTGTGATATTATTAGCAAGAATCACACACAGGATATTTACCTGTACGACACCCATGCAAGAATCAAGAAATATCGATCCTTTAGGCTCTTTGGAGATCTTCTCATCTTTGTAGAAATTTAAGTTATATGAGCCGTCACCAAGCTGAATAAGATGGAAAAACCTCCTTTTAAAAGACTGAAAGAAAGAAAAAAAAGTAACAAAATGTTATTGATCATTACTGGTAAGTCCGACACCACTAGCGCATTGCCAAAAAGAAATTCTTTCTATGGGACGCAGATTATTTATTAAGGAACAAACACTAAATATAAAAGATAATATGTGGCACAATGGAAATGTCTCGTAGGCATCACAGGAGCTTGTCATGTTAATATCACACCGTGCAGACAGCACAGTCACTAAGGATTAGGAGACGGCAAACATGGCTCTTAGCAGTGACGGGAGTCTGCTAGGTTAGGTCTGTACCACACAGGAGGACACAGCTCCACACTCACTAGGTAGTGGACATTTTCTTTTTACTCACACTCACCCTCATGGTGACGCTTATTGCACTGTTCATGTTTCCTTTGTACAACCAGCCCTGTTTGGTGATCCCCCCTTTTTGTGAGCCAAGGGATGCCGCATCCTAGAAACAAAACATCCTTCTATTAGGTAAGGTCACAAGTGTCATTACATTTATAAACCGTGGTGCCAATTCATTTGCCTTTTCTTTTAGTCACTTTTGTATCTTCTTTTTTGTGTTCTTTTTTGTCTTTAACCTTTTATGCGACTTTTTCAGCACAGAACAGCAGAACTTCCCATAAGTGGCCCCACTACACAAACTACACCTCTCAATGAATTCATCTAGGGGGGCAGTGATCTTATTGACACCACAGGGGAGTCAAAGACTTTTATACCATTGTGTGGTGAAAAAAAATAATTACATTTTTATCACCAAAATTTAGTTTTAGAGCCACGTTTTACATTTTCACATGGGGAAATGGGTGTAACTGGCACCAAAATGTGTCACACAATTGCTGCTGAACGTGGCATTAGCCCATATGTGGCTGTACAGTACTTCTTATTCATACGGCGAGACTCAGGAGGGACGGAGAGCTATTTGAATGTTGCAGAACAAATTTTCGTAAAATAGTTTGCGGAATCCATATACAGAGCCCCTAATGCAATAAGAGCACAATCCCACCCCAGCGTCAGATTTAGGGCTCATACATACTCACCTGCGAGAAACTCGGATAAGTCTCGCACGTCAATACCTGGCGCCGGCACTCAGGAGCATTGGCTTTATTTATTTTTATGCTGTTTTTTGTTTTCCAGGCCATTCTCCATGTGGTAAGAGTGATAACACAACTTTATTCTTCGGGTCAGTACGACTACAGCAATATCACATTTATACCATTTTTTAATGTTTTGGTGCTTTTACACAATAAAAACTATTTTTTTGTAGAAAAAAATTAATTGTTTTTGTATCGCTATATTCTGAGAGCTATAACTTTTTTATTTCTCTGCTAATGGAGTTGTATGGTGGTTTGATTTTTTTGTGGGACAAGATGACATTTTCAGCTATACTATTTTTATTTACATTTGACTTTTTGATCACATTTTCTTCCACTCTTTGTTCTGCGTTTTTTTTTTTTTTCGTTTTTACTTACGGTGTTCACTGAAGAGGTTAACTACTGTGACAGTTTTAGGCCATGTTCACACTTTGCGGCGTCCCTCTGCGGGTTCTCCCGCAGCGAATTTGATAAATCTGCAGGGCAAAACAACTGCGGTTCTCCCTGCAGATTTATCGCGGTTTGTTCCGCGGTTTCCGCTGCGGGTTTCCGCCTATACTATTGATGCTGCATATGCAGCAATATAGAAACACAAAACAAGCACCCAAGCAGTATTTGGGTATGTTCACACGTTCCTGATTTCCATCCTTTTTTTTTCAGGACTGTTTTTTAAAAAACTGCAGCTCTTGGCAGAAAACGCAGGTCCTTTTTTTGTCCTTTTTTGATCCTTTTTTTTATGCAGTTTTCTATGCAGTTAAAATGGCTGAAAATACCCTAACCCTACCCCTAACCCTACCCCTAACCCTATTCTAACCTTAGTGGGGAAAAAAAAAAAAAAAAATTCTTAATTTTTTTTTATTGTCCCTACCTATGGGGGTGACAAAGGGGGGGGGGGGGGGTGTCATTTACAATTTTTTTTTATTTTGATCACTGAGATATAACCTATCTCAGTGATCAAAATGCACTTTGGAACGAATCTGCCGGCCGCCATTTTTCATCTGCGGGTTTTACTGCGGGTTTGACCTCACAATGGAGGTCAATGGGTGCAGAACCGCTGCGGCTCCGAAAAAAGAAGTGACATGGTACTTCTTTTTTACCGCGGCTATTCAGCGCGGCTTTTTTTTTCCCCGATTCCCGCATCATGTGCACAGTGGTTCCTGTTTTCCATAGGGTACAGTACACTGTACCCTGCATGGAAAACAGCTGCGGAACCGCAGCGGCAAAAACGCTGCGGTTCCGCAGAAAAAAACGCACTGTGTGAACATGGCCTTTTAGTCCAAAATATCAAAGTAGTTTATTACAACAATAAAAAATGTCAACAAACAGGTAAAAGATGAACATAAGGGAGATACGCACACAGTGTAACACAATATGCCCACACGGAGCAGCTGACGGTACGTGGGGTGGATCATATGCAACACATGGGGAAATTCCACATCACAAGGCTATCATAAAGCCAATAAAGGCTAATATAAATATAGAGCCACACTCCCATGATAAATTACCCCGTCATATTATATATACAGCGTGGAGGACATCACAAAGGGAGAGGGAAACCCCCCCCCCCCCCAATCTTACCCGTAATCCATGCACCAACCACCGCACCGTCCATCGCTCACCCCGACGCGCGTTTCCTCAGGGGGCGTCGTTTATATTCTATATGCAGCATCAATAGTAATGTTAAAAATAATAAAAATTGGTTATACTCACCCTCTGATGTCCGGATCTCCTCGACGCTGCACCCGGCGGTCCGGTTCCAAAGATGCTGTGCGAGAAGGACCCTTCGTGACGTCACGGTCATGTGACGGCGACGTCACCGCAGGTCCTGGTCGCACAGCAACTCTGACCGGACGGCCGCGTGCAGCGCTGAGACTTCAGAGGGTGAGTATATCATGATTTTTTATTTTTATTCTTTTTTTCACCCCAAATATGGTTCCCAGGGCCTGGAGGAGAGTCTCCTCTCCTCCACCCCGGGTAGGAACCGCACATTAGCCGCTTACTTCCCGCAACGTGGGCACAGCCCCATGCGGGAAGTAAGCGGTTCAATGCATTTCTATGGGTGCAGAATCGCAGTGATTCTGCACAAAGAAGTGACATGCTGCGGGTTTTAAACCGCTGCGTTTCTGCGCGGTTTTTCCCGCAGCATGTGCACAGCGGTTTGCGGTTTCCATAGGGTTTACATGTAAATGGAAACGCTATGGAAACTGCTGCGGACCCGCAGCATCAAAATCACGTTGGTTCCGCGGTAAAAACCGCAAAGTGTGAACCCAGCCTTATAGTCCTAGACCCAGCAATACCAAATAGGTGTACTTTTTTTTGTTTATACATAAATATATGCATTTATTGGTATAACTTTTTGTATGTTGTACTTTGTGATTTCAAAAAAATATTTTTTACATTTTTGTTATTTAGCCCCTCTATGGGACTTTCACTTTCAGTACTCTGATCGCTCGACTAAAGCATTACAATTCATTATACCAGTCAATGATGCTCTGACAGAAGCCGCATGGTCTAACAGGTTTGCCGTAGCAAACCCAGAGGGAACAATCAGCCCCTCACAAGGACATTGCTGGGTTGACGATCATAAGAGGGTGAGTGCTCCCTCTTTCTCATAGCTTCCTTAATCATCGTGACATTTAGGGGGTTAAACGGCCTGAGAGAGGGTGGGCACCCAGTGACAGCTGGGTCTTGGCTATAACTTGCTCTGAGCTCCCAGCGCCGATCACATGGGCACAACTCCTGTGCCCACCTAACCACCATGAAGCAAGTTTACATTTACAACAAAGGTTATGAAGGGGTTAACCACTACTTTACAAGTTCATTTCATGTAATTTAACTGCCATAGATAAGTTCTTTGCTAAATATCTTGCTTTCCCAAAACCTTCTAAACCTGAGCTCCTCTTCTAGTCACATGATATTACAGGAAGGCAGAGGTTTCTCAGCCAGAGATCATGTCAAAATCTCCAAGTTCCTGGCTCTGGAAACTGAAAATTGGGCATTATTTGTTATGAGTGGGCGGTGCTACATTCAGCAGCACACATGCGGTTCCTGTGCATGCTAGTCCCTTGTATTTGTATGTATACAGCATACATACACACAGTGAGCAGTAAGGGATAATCTTTCTTGCCAGGGCTGGTGTAATGGTGCTTTGTGCATTACTTCTATTCCTTGCAACAGTGTCCTGGACAGGACATTATGCTGATGCTAAGTATGATGCTGGAGATATAGGAGGGGTTTAGGCAAAGTTTCAAGGGGTGTGTTCACTGCTGGCTCACAACACAGCACAAAGGATGCTGGGAAGTGTAGTCAGGAGGGAAAAGAGGAATCAAAGAGGAACTGATAGCTGTGATAGCAGGGCTGGTGCCAGGACACAGAAAGTGAAGACGAAAGGCATAAAACTGGCAGGAAAGGCATATGGGAATCTCTGAGGCTATTACTCTTAAGCAATTATGGCAAAAACAGTAGCTGACTTTGGGTAGAGGACAATCTCTTTAAGCCTGGACTGACATTCTGGTTGTTAGGCCACGTTCACGCCTTCAGTATTTGGTCAGTATTTTACATCAGTATTTGTAAGCCAAAATCAGGAGTGGAACAATCAGAGGAAAAGTAGAATAGAAACATGTCACCACTTCTGGATTTATCACCCACTCCTGGTTTTGGCTTACAAATACTGAGGTAAAATACTGACCAAATACTGAAGGTGTGAACGTGGGGTTAAAGTTGGTCATTGACCAGGAAACCATGAACAAAGTTGATAGTTATACTGGAGGGGCCAGTGATAGCTAAAATGTTCACTGTCAACAGCCCCTGGGTGAGTATAATCTAACCTCTTTTTCTCCTCTTTCAGGTAACATCGGCGGCTTATCTACAGCATTACAGAATGCTGTAGATAAGCCCCTGATGACGGTGGGCTTACCTCACCTGCGATTTTGGGGGTGACATGTTCCCTTTAAGAGGGCCACTATAATATTCTCACATGTACAATTACTGTATTTTAGGCTATATATTTTAGCTGCTATGTTTGATGGTCCATATTACATTTATGTCAATGTTACTCAACCAGTGGCGCCTACACACCATGTATGCCATAGCATTACTGATACCGGGCACCAGTGCCAGATGCATATGACTGGCAGCTGACACCAAACCTAGCTCATGGGTCAGACACTGGAAACTACAGTCAGGACTGCCAATGTAGACCTTGCACCAAATATACATTACACCACCCTCCTTCCCTATTATACTTTGTGCCATTTTTTAACAATATCTTCCCCTTTACCTCCCTTGTTCCCTAGCCCCATTGATGTTATCAAGGCGCCCCACTACCACCAATACATTACTTCCTTACTTACCTTTTCATCTCAAGCCTATTGATATGAACAAACCAACACCCCCATACACACACTACCACCCCTCCCCTCACACTAATAAACTTTATGTTCTTTACCCTTATACGAGGTACTAGTTCATTCCCAGCATATCTTTACTACAACTCAAACTAATCAGTAATCAAACTGATCACTAATCAAACTAGTCAGTATTATCTTTTCGGCCTTTTTACCCCTCAACTCCGCAGGTCTCTTCTATACGCATATATGTGGCTCTTTATTTTCTTATGCTTTATAACAGTAAGTCTTAAGGCCCCTTCACATTAAGCGACGCTGCAGCGATACCGACAACGATCCGGATCGCTGCAGCGTCGCTGTTTGGTCGCTGGAGAGCTGTCACACAGACAGCTCTCCAGCGACCAACGATGCTGGTAACCAGGGTAAACATCGGGTAACTAAGCGCAGGGCCGCGCTTAGTAACCCGATGTTTACCGTAGTTACCATCCTAAAAGTAAAAAAAAAACAAACAGTACATACTTACCTACAGCCGTCTGTCCTCCAGCGCTGTGCTCTGCACTCCTCCTGTACTGGCTGTGAGCACAGCGGCCGGAAAGCAGAGCGGTGACGTCACCGCTCTGCTTTCCGGCTGACCGACGCTCACAGCCAGTACAGGAGGAGTGCAGAGCACAGTGCTGGAGGACAGACGGCTGTAGGTAAGTATGTAGTGTTTTTTTTTTTTACTTTTAGGATGGTAACCAGGGTAAACATCGGGTTACTAAGCGCGGCCCTGCGCTTAGTTACCCGATGTTTACCCTGGTTACCAGTGAAGACATCGCTGGATCGGTGTCACACACGCCGATCCAGCGATGTCAGCAGGAGTCCAGCGACGAAATAAAGTTTTGGACTTTATTCAGCGACCAACGATCTCCCAGCAGGGGCCTGATCGTTGGTCGCTGTCACACATAACGATTTCATTAACGATATCGTTGCTACGTCACAAAAAGCAACAATATCGTTAACAATATCATTATGTGTGAAGGTACCTTTAGTCTAATGTTGTTCAGATTTTGTCTTAATCGTTGATCTATGATTGATCAGCTGTAGGTTTGTACAATACACAGATTATGTTTGCTTTGTTTCTAGCAAATTTGAGAAAGATCTGGGCTCGAGTCAAAACATTAAGAAATTGCTTGGAAAACATTTTTTTCCTTTTTTTTTGTCATTTATCACTGTGGTGAACTTTCGTGCAAAATTATAAACATACATATTTACGAGTGCGGCTGTATACTATATGCTCAAATATACATTAGGCATTTAGGCGGATTTCATTTGTTCCTATTAGTGGCTGGTTTGTAAATGCAACATTTATTTTACTTTCATCATAACTTCGATTTTTGCTTTAATGTCAATGGTATACATACGTGGTCAAAATTGTTGGTACCCCTCGTTTAATGACAGAAAAAAACACAATGGTCATAGAAATAACTTGAATCTGACAAAAGTAATAATAAATAAAAAATCTATGAAAATGAACAAATAAAAGTTAAACATTGCTTTTCAACCATGCTTACACAGAACTTTAAAAAAAAATAAAACTCATGAAATAGGCCTGGACAGAAATGATGGTACCCTTAACTTAATATTTTGTTGCACAACCTTTTGAGGCAATCGCTGCAATCAAACGATTCCTGTAACTGTCAATGAACCTTCTGCACCTCTCGACAGGTATTTTGGCCGACTCCTCAAGAGCAAACTGCTCCAGTTGTCTCGTGCTTGAAGGTTGCATTTTCCAGACTGCATGTTTCAGCTATTTCCAAAGATGCTCAATAGGATTTAGGTCAGGGCTCATAGAAGGTCACTTCAGAATAGTCCAATGTTTTCCTCTTAGCCATTCTTGGTTTTTTTTAAGATGTGTGTTTTGGTCATTATCCTGTTGTAAGACCCATGACCTGCAACTGAGACCAAGCTTTCTGACAGTGGGCAGCACATTTCTCTCTAGAATCCCTTGATAGTCTTGAGATTTCATTGTACCCTGCGCCAGATGCAGCAAAGCAGCCCAGAACATAACAGAGCCTCCTCCATGATTCACAGGAGGGACAGTGATCTTTTCTTGATATGCTTCATTTTTCCATCTGTGAAAATAGAGCTGATGTGCCTTGCCAAAAAGTTCAATTTTTGTATCATCTGTCTTTAGGACATTCTCCCAGAAGCTTTGTGGCTTGTCAACATGTAGTATGGCAAATTCCGGTCTGGCTTTTTTATGATTTTTTTTCAGCAATGATGTCCTCCTTGGTCGTCTCCCATGAAGTCCACTTTGGCTCACACAACGATGGATGGTGCGATCTGACACTGATGTTCCTTGAGCTTGAAGTTCACCCTTAATCTGTTTAGAAGTTTTTCTGGGCTCTTTTGTTACCATTCATATTATCTGTGTCTTTGATTTGTCATAAATTTTCCTCCAGCGGCCACATTCCAGGGAGGTTTTCTACAGCCCCACGGATCTTATATTTCTGAATAATATGTGATACTGTAGTCACAGGAACATCTAGCTGCTTGGACATGGTCTTATAACTTTTACCTTTAACATGTTTGTCTATAATTTTCTTTCTAATCTCCTGAGACAACTCTTTCCTTTGCTTTCTCTGGTCCATGTTGAGTGTGATACACACCATGTCACCAAACAGCACAGTGAGTATCTGTAGCCCTATATACAGGTCCACTCACCGATTCCAAGATTGTAGACACCTGTGATGCTAGTTAGTGGACACACCTTGATTTACCATGTCCCTTTTGTCACATTTTCAGGGGTACAGTCATTTCTGGCCAGGCCCATTTCATGAGTTTTATTTTTTTTTTACTTTCATTTGTTCATTTTCACAGATTTTTCATTTATTATTACTTTTGTCAGATTCAAGTTATTTTTGTGACCATTGTGGGTTTTTCTGTCATTAAATGAGGGGTACCAACAATTTTGACCACGTGTGTAACAACATAATGTGGAATATGCCTCTTGCACTAAAGCATTATCTCCGTATAAAAAAGGAATGGCACACTATAGGTGAGAAGTACCTGACCGCTGGGGGGTCTGATAATCCATATTCCTAAAAACCTAGAGACTCTTTGAATGATGCAGTGGTTGAGCACATGAAGTACAATACTTGGCAACCTCCAACAGTCCCATGGACAATTAAGGGGTTGTCTAAACTGTTCTTAAGTGTGTAAAATGGCAAAGTGCTTCTAAAAACTAACAACAATGCAATTCACCTCTTATTAAAAATCCTCTATGTACTATAAAGAATCAAACAATTTTCAATCTTATTTTAATTTTATAGCTTACTAATCGTTGTCTAGGTTACTGGCCACCGCTGCATTGTATGAATGGTGTCTGGTATCCCATGCTATGAGCATGCCCCCACAGGCTATTTGCTATATAGCTTGCAAGTTCATCTCTGAAGCTCGCCAACGGCTTCTACTTACATGGGACAATGGGACGGCACACTGTTAGGACGTGCAGTGTGACAATTCTACCGGTGTGGACTGTTAGTCTTCAGCAGCACACATCTCCCCTGCACACAGGAGGCCTGGAGCCAGAGGAGTGGTGCGCTCTTGAAGAGAGCGGATTAAACAACCCCTTTAATCAAACAGTGGTGCGCCTGCTACTGGGAGCTATTCAGCTCTTTACCAGGCACCAGTCATCATATGATGTGTATAATGTAAATCTGGATTATTCAGGAACCACAATGCAATGTACAGCATCAAGGGACTGCAAACAGACAGGGGAGCACAATAAGCTCAGAGCTCATTTAGATCGCACTCAAAAGTTTGCTTATGGTCAGATACAACATATCCTTCACTATTTAACAACTATTTTCATAAATCTACCACTATACAGTTCTACTTGTCCAGATAGGAGTCACCTGGCTTTACCCCTGACACAGCAAGTAAAGGTATTCAAGGGACAGCAAATCCACATCCTGTGCATCTGTGAACTTCAATCAGCAGTCGGTAATGAAAATAATAACAACCAAGCCGAATACCTGGGTGCACGACTTCCCCTCATAATGCAAATACTAACAGTTTTATGCTTAAAACAGCAGAAACCAAAACGTTATGGACAGATCATTCCAGGACACGAGGGCAGAGAACGGCACATGGGCAAGAAGAAGAACCTGAGTGCAGGGCTGTTCTAGACTACAAGACCAAACTGCCGAGTAAGGGAACACTTCTTCCTATACTTTTTATTATTAATGCTCAATAAAGCCAGGAGAAAGTCCCCAACACTACATAGCTGGAAAGTAAGGCACGCAGAGCATAGCTCCTAACCAGGCAATTCATTATTTAGCAGAGGTACATCTATCATTGAGTGGGTTCCTGCCATCATAGATGAAAGTATCCCAAACTTTCACAGCCCTGTTATAAAGAAAATGATTACACTTTCCTATCTTCAGCAGGAAAGATGGAGACAAAAACACTTATATAAAAGCAACACTAAAGGATGAAGGACTGACTACAAACAGGTCTACTATCTGCAGCGATCCACTGGCCACATCTTGGTTATCGAGACACAGACACTTTAGTTTTACTGCAGAGATGGCGATTCAGATCTTTATCATGAAATGAATTAGACCAACACATGCACCCAAATATGATAAGTCCATAAAACCCCCCATAGTTGTAATGGTTCCATGGATATTCCACTATATTCATTACACTATGGGGCACCAAGATGGCTCAGTGATTAACACGGCCCTGGGTTCAAATCCCACCAAGGAAAACGTTTGCAAGTTCTCTCAATACTCCCGTTTCCTCCTACACGCCAAAGACATACTGATAAGGAATTTAGATTATAAACCCCACTATATAAGTGAGTAAAGAAAATAAATAAATATAGTCCATGGTGAGAAAAATTTAGAAAGAAATCAATATAGCCCGAGTTCTGGTTTCTATGAGTTTATAGAGCCATATTCATCAACACAGTAGATGAGAAGTGTAATTATAAGCCCACCTCGTCTTTGTCTGCATCTTCGTCCACTTCATACACATGAACTGGAAGCTTCTCCGGTTTGGTCCCTTTGCTATAAGAAGGAGAGCACAGATATTGACATAAGAGCTGTACAGTATGCCTCTTGCACTAAAGCATTATCTCCGTATAAAAAAGGAATGGCACACTATAGGTGAGAAGTACCTGACCGCTGGGGGGTCTGATAATCCATATTCCTAAAAACCTAGAGACTCTTTGAATGATGCAGTGGTTGAGCACATGAAGTACAATACTTGGCAACCTCCAACAGTCCCATGGACAATTAAAGGGGTTGTCTAAACTGTTCTTAAGTGTGTAAAATGGCAAAGTGCTTCTAAAAACTAACAACAATGCAATTCACCTCTTATTAAAAATCCTTTATGTACTATAAAGAATCAAACGATTTTCAATTTTATAGCTTACTAATCGTTGTCTAGGTTACTGGCCACCGCTGCATTGTATGAATGGTGTCTGGTATCCCATGCTATGAGCATGCCCCCACGTTCAGGATTTCTTGCAGAAATTTCCTGAGCAAAACTGGACATTCTCTGCAAGAAATCCGCGTGCGTTTTTGACGCGTTTTTTGTGCGTTTTTGACGCTTTTTTCTGGAGCTTCCCAATGCATTAAATAGCGGGAAAAACACAAAAAATCCGCAAAATTAATGAACATGGTGCATTTTTTACCGCAATGCGTTTTTTTTGCGGGGAAAAAATGCATCATGTGCACAAAAACTGCAGAATGCATTCTAAATGATGGGATGCATAATGTATGCGTTTTTATAGCGTAAAAACGCAAAAAAAAAACGCAACGTGTGAACACAGCCTTAAACACAGATATCAGTTACTTTCTCACTGTCTGTGGCCAGATAAGAAATAGCTGGAAAATTACTAAAATAAATAAATAAAGGAGGTCATGCTCCCTGATCTGCTATAAACAGGATATACTATTAGATTATACTTACTGGCTGCAACGCTTGATCTGAGCTCAGCAATGGCACTCATGAGAAGGAACGTTATTGAGCTGGTCGTTTATTAGCACAAGCTAAACAACATTTTTACTATTTTGCAACGTAACCGGCAAAATCAAAAGTCATATCATCATCATGCCTTTAGAACACCCGCAGTTTCCTGGCAAGTTTTGTGTGACAGGTAATCAGCTCTGATCGAAAACAATTCCTGGAAAGCTGCAAACACTTCGGCAAGGATTTTACCCCTGAACTCTTGCCTTCTTGGCACCAACTCGGTTTCTTACATACATGTACTCATTGCATTAAAGGGATTCTCTAGTGAAGACAAGTTATCACTTATTCTGCAGAATAACTTATTGATAGGTGGGTGTACATACAGACAGGTTTGGAAACACCTGTGCTTTAATTGGGGCAGGCTAAAAGTTTTTTTTTTTTTTTACTTTTAGCCTGCCCCAATAAAAGCACAGGTGTTTCCAAATATGCTTCTGCCCCTTCTTTTTAGTACTTTAGGAGGATCTCGGCAATTGGCCTCCACCAATCAAATCTTCTGATCAGTATGTAAAGATATGTTTAAAATAAAAAAGTGCAGTCACTCTTTTGAGAACCAGATAGCTCCTTTGATGATGTGACTGACGTGTGACTATTTGTGATTCCAGAGTTGTAGGTGTGTGAACAGCTGCATGAGATGCGACAAACTCGGGATGAGAATCTCAGCAGGAACAAGTCTAAATTTATCACAAATTACTATATAAAGTATGCAGCAGATCTGCTTTTAGCAATATTTATGACTACAAAGCAATGACTTGAAGGCCAGAATAGGATAAAAGCACAAAGCCATCTCTGGAGAAGCAGAGACATTTCCTAGAGGACTGGCATTGATTAGACTTTAATTGCCGCCTCGAAGCATTGCACAAAGAGATTCTTAAGACAGCTTCCATACCAAAGACCAATTCATGTACGTTCGCTATGGAGGCATCTAGTACATTCCAGTAATAATATATTCCAAACTCAGAACTCTTGTCAAAACAGGAAACATCCTACTCTGTATCTCTCCGAGATGGCGGTCGCTATCCACGTAGATCTGTTTCTATAATCTTATCTTGGTAATTCCATATCACTGGTCTATGTTTGGCCAAAACATCACATGATTTATACACTATATTGGATATTATATTTTTCTACACTTTTTATTCAAGAGTGCCGGTTCTCTCCTACATGAATATTTATGGGTTGCGATCCTATCTGAGAACCTATATACCTAAGGAGTGCCATATTCCACAATTACAGGAAATATACTACTTACAGGAGTGATTCATTACTGGTAAATTCTGATCTTATCAAACATTGGTTAATGCTATTTGTGCAAAGTACAATAATAAAACCATCAAATAAGCACCTATATAAGGACACATTCTGAAAAAGTCTGACTTTGCGCAAAAAAGAAACCAAAATGTCTAAGATCTGGGAGTTTTCCCATCTAGGACTTTTAGGGAATATCCACAGGATATTGATATGTTTCGATCATCAGGGCCCCTTTCTCAAACTTGATGCAAGTTCTAGACTTGGGACCCGCTTCTAGCAGACAATTTTGGCACATCCTGTGGATATACCATAAATGTTTGAGAAGATAACCTGTGAAAGGTTGTTCAAGCACCATTCATTAACCTGCCTGGGATAATACTACAGATAGCTTCATTAGATTAGAAAAGGTTCATGCGTCCCAGTATGTATGTTTGGATGCGCCAGTATCGGCACCAGAATAACCTATTAAACAGCCACAGAAAAGGTGATAATTGATCAGGGATAGGATGACCACAAATCATAGTGCAGGAGTACAGGTCTCCACGGTCTCTTACGCAAAATTTGAAATAGGACCCCACCGGTCTAGGCCTCCCCTAAGGAATCACACCCATGTAGCGATGGGCAAGCACTCAATCTTTTTCAGTTGCCTTTACATTTACTTCATTGACATGAGTAATAGCTAGAGGCAATGCAACTGGTTTGGATGCAGAAATGACTAGGTGATAAAAAAAAATCTAAAAGGGAAAACGATGCAGGTTGAGCTTCATACGGAGTCATGATGTAGGAAACTAAAAATGTGCAGAATGTGTGGTTTTTATTCTATTTGAAAACCGTTTTCTTCTTTTGTTCGCTTCTGCATACACACAATTAACACTTAAGGTACCGTCACATTTAGCGACGCTGCAGCGATCTAGACAACGATGCCGATCGCTGCAGCATCGCTGTGTGGTCGCTGGAGAGCTGTCACACAGACAGCTCTCCAGCGACCAACTATGCAAAGTCCCCTGGTAACCAGGGTAAACATCGGGTTACTAAGCGCAGGGCCACGCTTAGTAACCCGATGTTTACTCTGGTTACCAGTGCTAATGTAAAAAAAAAACAAACACTACATACTTACATTCCGGTTCCTGTCCCCCGGCGCTGTGCTTTCCTGCACTGACTGTGAGCGCCGGCTGGCCGTAAAGCACAGCGGTGACGTCACCGCTGTAATCTGCTTTACGGCTGGCCGGTGCTGACAGTGCAGGGAAGCAGAACGCCGAGGGACGCGACAGACACCGGAATGTAAGTATGTAGTGTTTGTTTTTTTTTACATTTACACTGGTAACCAGGGTAAACATCGGGTTACTGAGCGCGGCCCTGCGCTTAGTAACCCAATGTTTACCCTGGTTACCAGTGAAGATATCGCTGAATCGGAGTCACACATGCCGATTCAGCTATGTCTGCGGGAGTCCAGCGACGAAATAAAATTCTGGACTTTCTGCTCCGACCAACGATGTCACAGCAGGATCCAGATCGCTGCTGCGTGTCAAACACAATGATATCGCTATCCAGGACACTGCAACATCACGGATCGCTGTGAAGTTGGTCAGTGTGAAGGTACCTTTAGTTTATGTTAACAGTCACTTTTCACTTGGAAAATGAGTAAATGAGGTGTTGTAGACCTAGAAATACACCATGAATGTGTCTTTTGCTCAGTTATCCCATAATCCCCTATCAATAAGATAGTGGATAACTACCCGATCAATAGGATCTCCACCGATCCCAAGAAACAGGAATCTGAAGAGCCTTTTTTCAGTGTAGTAGTGGTCAATCATGCTCAATGCAACCCCATTCATTCTTGTGGGAGTGCTAAGGACCAGCCGAGCGCAGTGCTTGCCTATCTCTGGTGATAATTAAGAATAGTTTGGGAATGCGCATGATCAAGCACCACTACGTTGACACGGGACCTTCAGAAACTTGGCATCAGTGGCCGGGAAGTTGTCCATTATAAAATACTCCTTTAAAAGCATTACTGTACCAAATTAAAACATTCAGAAACCTCCCTTCACCGCACCTTGCTAAATTGAGATTCCCTGGATGTGATTCATTAATGATTTGTAATTTGTTAGTCTGAGTTGTTGCCAACTTGAACAAGGAAAAGAAGCCTAAACTATACAAAACTCCCTCAGGACTCAGAAGAACATCTATGCCACCCACCACATTACACAGAAGCTACGGATTCAGGAGCTGTCAATTTATAAGCACTTGCCTGGGAAGCTGTCGGAAGTCTCCGGAGTACTCTTCATATTTATATGTGACAACATGCCAATCAGAATTGTATGTTTTGATGCACTAAATAGTGAAACAGAAAAAAAAAAGTTATTATTGAATGTACAATTAAGACATGTTTTCAGCTGAGAAAGCAATCCCCTAAAATCCGACTTCTTCAACCTTTGGCCACTCTAGGTGAAACATAGCATTATACACTGGCTATGCCATTACAGAACAGCCTACACTATGCACAATACCACATGTATGCTGTCAAAAGGTTCGCAGTAATGATCTTTCGTCCCCAAGTATTGGTCTGGGTGAAAATAACCGTTGATCGACTTGTTAGATCATAGATCAGGGCTGACTAGACAGAAGTCTGTCAGAATAAATAAACACAGAATGGGGAAGACAAAAAGAAAAAAAAAAAGTTAAAAACTGACAGTACTCTATGATCACTAGAGCTGATGCAGGTCATTATACTCCCCTGATGATTTCGGCAGGATGAAACGTGACGGGAGACGCCATCTATAGCGGAGGCTTCAATTCCATCTCACCTTTTCTGAGAGCTCCTAGGTTTCGTGGATTCTCTCCAACCTGCGGTGAGATCTACCCACACTTGTGGGCCCTCGTAGTATTACGCTGTTCTCAATATGCCAGCGTTTTAATAAATGATTATAGCAAACTACGTAACAACCGCACAACCATAAGGGATGCTCACTAATGGTAATAGTTTGTGGTTTTATTATGCCTCATGAAGCCTTTTATGATATGCTGCTATTGTATTGACAGTAACTAAACACTATGGATATATAAAGAAACTATTTGTGGTGGTTGACCACAGGGACTTTAAAGCTGATCAATGAGCGCACAGGCCTCATGACTGAGCCTCCAGGTATATTAGGGGGCCAGAAATAAATAAATAGATTGTAAAGGTATGTGCTGATAAAAAGCTATTTACATACGCAGCCAATATAGGCTGTGACGCCTAACAAAGCAGGGCTTTGCGTAGTAAAGTTGTACTTTGCACAGATTTGTGATAATACAGTCTCTGCTCTATCTGTGCCTTTCCTTGTCTTTTGGGGTTCCCCCGTCTGGGTATAGCTCAGATCTGGTCCTCACAAGAAATTGAGCTTTGCTTTAGTCCTTCTTGATAGACAGGTCACAGCTCTAGTGATCATATAGTACTGTCAGTTTTTTTCTTTTTGTCTTCCCCATTCTGTGTTTACAAGAGGGCTCACATTTGCACTAGGGGTTTCCCTCACTTCCACATCCCTTTCCCCTTTTCTTTGTAGTTAATATTGAATTTTACAAGACCTAATAAAGGTTAAGTTTTAAACATATCCAATTGCTATCTTCATACATCAATTTATTGATAATCGGCGGAATTCAAATATTCAACAAATAAAATAATATTTCCAGTAAATCATTCACTCGACATAACATTTTATTGACAATTAAATATTTTTTTTTTTACAGAAAAATAATTACGGTAAGTTCATTGTCTCAAATGTTTTAGAGTACACTCCTAAATCTGGACATAAACCAGTGGAGATCACATCTTGTGCAGAGACATTCCCCGAGCAGAAGGTTTAGTTATTTCTCATATCGCTTAGATCGTCCTGGATACCAAGTATAGCAACAAAAGCCCAGAAGAAGGACAAGTCCTCAAGGGAAACTGGTGCTTTTGAAACTTGGCATTGGAATAGGGGAAAAGTGTTTGCGGACAAGGAGCAGTTTTTCTATAGACGTCATGTGTCAAAACAGAAGTGGCGCCATTCTAAGATAGTCCTCATAAAAAACTCGGATCTTCGAGTCCTGCCCTTATAAACGTAGAATGAAAAAATAAACAGACCCATTCTACATATAAACTGATGTCTGGGGGAAACTGATGTAATATACACAGACAGTTTATTTGTTTAAAGACGATGCGTGCCTCAGCCCACCAGCCCAAAGGGCAGCGCTCACAGACTGCAAATTAAGGCAGTGATACCAGGGCAAAATAAGGGACACGTGACATTTGATACTATCCCAATTAAAAGCTTACCTCCGTAACAAAAAGACTCTGAGCCTCCTTCTCTGCATTATCAGGAACTGTTGAACATATATATCGACCCTGTCTCCTTAAGGTAGCAATCTAGAGTAGAGAGAACACGCTTAAAAATCAGCACTCATTAAAATAGGTCACAGAAAACATTACAGAAAATAACGAGAATGAAAAGACAATATTCTCCTTTCGGAAGACCTTTTCTGTGAATATTACTAGTGCTGGAAGACGACAATAATAAATTAGGTGTTAAAAGGGAATCTGTTGTCAGTTTTGAGCCTGCAAATCCGCTAGAGGTGTTTCTAAGGAAACCTGTAGGGATGTTTAAAGGGGTATTTTGTTTGGAAGAAATTGTCACAAATCCCAATGGTAAGACCACCACCGACCACCAGAAAGGGGAACTTTTATCCCTATTAGAATAAAGCTGCTCGACTGCGGCTTCGTTCATGCTCTATGGGACCTGCTGAAGCCCTGTACGCCGCATTTTTGGGAAGTCCCCATGGAGAAAGAATAGAGTGGCGGTGGTGCTGTGAATAGTAGCTCCATAATGCTACTGTGATCTGCGCTTCCTGCTATAAGCACGAACAATACGTTGCCTCTGCTTCAGAGTCATGGCTATAGCATCCACCACTGCTGGGTTCCTGGCTGGGCGCTATGGCACCTACCTAGTCCTACTCTCAGATCAGAAGAGGACATATTTATATCCAGTCTATGTAATGCTGAAACATCAGCTGAAGGTACATGTTGCTCTGGTAGTCTGCAACTATATAAGACTGGATGCAACTATATAAGCTTCACAGCACCATCAGGGCTATCAATGAATGGCTGTCAAAAACAGAAGTACCTAGCTTATTTAGAAGGTCCTACGACTTATTAGAGAGGTTCTAAAAAACATTCTGAAATGTGCAGAAAATAGCAATTTCTACAATTTACTAATATACTTTAATTACAAAAGATGCCCTTATCTGAAGATATCTGCACCGATCTCGGGTCCCACAACTTCACTTTCGGCTAGTTCTTGACACAGGACAAAGCTCGTGTCGGCACATCAGTGAAGGGGGTGTCGGACTGTGCGTAAGGGGGCCGGCGGACTGGCTTGTTTCAAAAGCTCAGCCAGCCCCTTTCTGCTTATGCATCGTCTGTAACATACAATTTCGGGGCCCCGGGATGCAGATGTCCTCAGGTCAGGACACCTTTTATAAGTGAATTATAGAAGTTGGATAACATTTTTTAATGCTCATTTAATAATGTTTTATTTCATGTTACAACTCCATTGAGCACTACAAAAAAAAATATGATCATCCTTAAAACACATTCTTCTGTTAATTTGTTTGTAGACACGCATTAACTATATGTTAGCTAAATGTTTTGCATGCCTATGTGTAATAGTAAGACTACAGTGAGGCATATAGAAGAGGAACGATATAGCTCATCACAAAGGTCTGATTTCTGTTTTGAACTGATATTGAGGTGTCTATACACAAGAGAAAAGTGAGCAGAACCAGAGGATTGGCGGCCCTGCGCTTAGTAACCCGATGTTTACCCTGGTTACCGGGGACCTCGGGATCGTTGGTCGCTGGAGAGCTGTCTGTGTGACAGCTCTCCAGCGACCAAACAGCGACGCTGCAGCGATCCGGATCGTTGTCGGTATCGCTGCAGCGTCGCTAAAGTGTGACGGTACCTTAACTCTTTCCATACAGACTATCATGGCGAAGAACACCGATTTAATACTACAAGTAAGTACAGGTCACATGCAGCATATCATAATGACGGGAACATGAGAAGCATGACCAAGACCATATATAAATGCAAAAGTAAACATTGGTATTGAAAAATAGATAAAAACATAAGAAAGTACAGTACAAGGAATCAATAAACGGTTAAGAAAAGTAAAATTGGATGCCCTGAATTCAATTGTCTGCTAGAATGCTTGTGCGTAGTCATAGGTGGCCTTAGTGTAAACTCCAATACATTCCCCAGATGGCTCATCATAATTAGGACATAAAGGGATGTTTTATGCATCAAGCATGAAGCGTAGCACCAGAATGTCATCCTAATCCCCACTGGCACTTGTGCTTCTTTACTATTATTTTTAAACGAGGACGGATGCAGAGACTTCCAGTACCTTTGTACTCGTGAGGGCCTGGCTTCCTGCTTCTAGGGCCACCGATTCTTACATTGTTATCTCTATAATATTAAACAAATAGCTGGGGTAAAAATAAATGGCAGGAAGCCTTCACCGAGGAAATGGATTGAACAGACTTTCAGAAGGTAAAAGAAGAGACACTTGTATATTACAACTATTTGTTGTGTTCCTTGTACAGGAATGTAGACTGTTTATTTTATATCTATGCAAGAGACAGGTGTGGACCTTCTGATACGTGCACAACATTAGGTTGGTGGCATTAAACAATGTGGCTAATTATTGGCGAATGCATCAAGATGTAATCGATTATATCTTCCGCTACGGTCATATTAAGATTTTAAAGCATCACTTCATGGCCATAAAAGATGCCCAATGAATTGTTAAAGCAAATTTCCAACCTAGTAGATGGTCGCTACAGTGGGCCATCTTAACCTTGCTTTCACAGCACAGGTAAGGTGGGGGTAAGGGTCAGATTTATCATTGCATTACTCGTGCCACTGTGACTACTAGCTGACATGCAAGAGGATCAGAACACCGGCCCCAGTGGAGGAGGCAGCAGTAAATGGAGGGCACCAGGGTGATTATATGTGAGAAATATTGTGGAGGGATGCTTTAAAATGGCAAACTGAACAGCTGCCCACCTTCCCAACAGGAGTTTAGGTGTGCCGCTATCGCTTTCCACTTCTGAAAAGGAATGTGTGAGCAGTAATTTAGGACGAAATATTTCAGTCATCAACTCCTATCTCCAATAAGTGCAATTTATACTATAACATGGGAAGCATAGGAAGAAGTCACACTGACAATAACCTTGTCCTTTCCACTCTACAGACATTTTTTGCATCAATCCATATTTACACTGACAGGAGAAGATAACTTAATATCCTGTATGTATATTATAAATGCACTGCTCATTACCTGAAAATCATCATATGGAAAAAGGAGCATTTCCCGAAGTGCATCATTCAGTATTTGTGTCTTCTTTTGCACAATGACATTCTCATAGTCAATGGGTTCAATAAGCTTTGGCTTTGCCTGAAAAAGAGAACAGATCAAAAGTTAAGCAGCCCATTACTAAGATTACTATTCTAACCGTATAAATGTGCACAAAGGCTACATGGAGCAACCCTACCTAAAACGCCAATGTCCCGACAGGCTTGTGTTTAGGATATACTTGGTTCTCCCCAGATGACAATTCTGAAACATCTTTCCTTTACTCTGTATGGTACCATGCCTTTGTTAACCCCCCTGGAAATGAATCAATAACTTAACAGCAGGGTGCTATCATTCTATTATCTAGAGAGGGTCTCTTAGGCTATGTGCACACGTTCAGGTTTTTTTCGCGCTTTTTCACGCTAAAAACGCTATAAAAACTCATTAAAACCGCATACATTATGCATTCTATCATTTAGAATGCATTCTGCATGTTTTGTGCACATGGATGTGTTTTTTTCCGCGAAAAAAACGCATTGCGGTAAAAAAATGAGCATGTCCATTATTTTTGCGGATTTTCTGCGTTTTTCCCGCAATTCTATGCATTTGGGAAAAAACGAGTGAATAACGCACCAAAAACGCGTGAAAACGCATGTGGATTTCTGGCAGAAATGTCCGGTTTTTGTCAGGAAAATTTCTGCAAGAAATCCTGACGTGTGCACATACCCTAAAGAGTCTGACATTTTTGAGGGTATGTGCACACGTCAGGATTTTCTAGCAGAAATTTCCTGACAAAAACCGGACATTTCTGCCAGAAACCTGCATGCGTTTTTTGTGCGTTTTTTCCCAAATGCATAGAATAGCGGGAAAAACGCAGAAAATCCGCAAAATTAATGAACATGCTGCTTTTTTTTACCGCAATGCGTTTTTTTTGCAGAAAAAAACGCATCATGTGCACAAAACTTGCAGAATGCATTCTAAATGATAGGATGCATATGTGTGCAGTTTGTAATGCGCTTTTATCGCATTAGCACATACCCTTAGCCCTCCTATTAGGACGGTGTGATTACATGTAGAGACAAGCCCCACTGACGCCAGGAAAATGAGTTGTCAAATTATTCATTCATTTCCAAAAACAATAACTGAGGAACATCCTATATAAAAATGCTCTAAAATTAATGTATGAACAATACCAGGATTTACTAAAGACAAACCCAATAAGCAATATGCAGCAATCAGACTACCGTATAAATACTAAGACACAGGTTTGGAGAATGTTAAACTAAAGCTCCTTCATAAAATCAATAAACCCACCAGGCATTAATTTCTAAAAAAAATCTCATTCATTGCTTTTCAAAAGTACACATTTTTGTGGTTTCGCAGCAGTATTTCTCATTGAGTTGTAAAAACAATGATGACAGTTTTTACATTCAGTACAATGACTGTGGTCTACTTACCGTAATAACAATTATCTACAAGCAAGACGTTTAAAGTATGTGCACACGTCAGGATTTCTTGCAGAAATTTTCCTGACAAAAACCGGACATTTCTGCCAGAAATCCGCATGCGTTTTTACTGCGATTTTGACGCGTTTTTGGTGCATTTTTTGTGCGTTTTTTCCCAAATGCATAGAATTGCGGGAAATACGTAGAAAATCCGCAAAAATAATGAACATGCTCATTTTTTTTACCGCGATGCGTTTTTTTCGCAGAAAAAAACGCATCCATGTGCACAAAACATGCAGAATGCATTCTAAATGATAGAATGCATAATGTATGCGTTTTTAATGAGTTTTTATAGAGATTTTAGCGCGAACAAACGCGAAAAAACCTGAACGTGTGCACATGGCCTTAAGCCAGCCATAATTACTAGATAGCAGTCAGCTACATAAGCATTCAGTTAACGTTACCCAATTGCATCCCTCAGATGTTCCTATATGTTTATTTCCATGGAGAGAATGGGGATAAGCCCCTGATCTGGAATCCAATATGGACACTGTGATCATTAGAGGGACTGTCAGGCCGACACAACACATGCTGACAACTGGTCTTAAATTCTTAATCTTATCGAAATGGTCCGTTTTACTTAATATGGATACGACAATCTGCAGATGTGCTGTCATTCCCCACATCATTGTAGTCTAAAGCATCTATGCTCACAGTAATGGCCTATTCAAAAGTCAGTATATTGGGACCGTAATTCATGAGTATATGTCAGTCAAACCAGGCTCCAAAACACAGAACAAATGTGACGGGTCACTGCTGATTTTGGCTTGTAAATGCTAACAATGTGTGAATAATGCCCAATAGACCAGCACACTATGCAGTTGACACTGCCACAGCTAGAACAACAAATGCAATGTATAAATTGTCCTATTTGCTTCCCAAAAAGTAGCACAACACAACTGCAGAAAAAAACTGTTATAAAATGTTTTTTTTGGTTGTTTGAGCGAAAAACACACACAGAAAAGACTAATTTGACACAGTAGAGAACCTTATTAAATAAAATACATACATTTTACTTTAGTCTGGTAGAACATAATGTATTTAAAGGGACTGTTCAAAACAAGTACATGCGTTTGGTGCTTCACGGCAGGGCCAATCATTTTTAAACACACCTTCCCACCTGCTTGTTTTCCATCTATCTCCTCTCTGGTAAGGCTCTATGAACCCAGAGCTGTCAATCATAGAAGAGGGAGATAGCGGGAAAAGGAGCAGGTGGGAAGTTGTATGGAGCATGGAGCACTGACTGCCTGTACGTGGTTTGAACAATCATTCTGTGCCGACAGAGTCCCTTTAACACACTGGGCACTGTTCTTATGGAAATCATCACAGCTAACTCAAAGTCACTGAATAAGACGCACATGAGGCAGACAACAGCTGAGCTGTACAGAAAAATTGGAACCCATCAAGCCATAATGACCGATAACAGTAACTTCCAAGTATTATCAAAATGATCCAAGTTCTATCAACATTCAAATCTGAAAAAGCCAACTAAATTCCTCAAGTGAACGGCCCATGTCAAGAAGTTCATACAATCCAGATTAACATTTCTGCTTCAGGGAAAAAAAACCTTCCCCGTGTCCAAACAATTTGAAAACTACAAGTGAATGGTGTAATGAGAGTGCTTGTGAGAATGGCCAGAGCTCAAGGTCATGAACACTGCGCAGGCAATGGCCATTCTTCCATCAGTTTATTCCGCAATGTAACCTTTACCCTTCAATATTACGGTTTATGGAGAACATCTTTCTATTGTGTAATCTATGGCACCAAGTTGTGCAGAACTAGAAATTTGAGCAGAGTCATTTATCAGTGCCTACGTAAATCCATGCTGATGCCCAACGCCAGCAAAACACACAAGAGGACTAATTCCAGGGTCAAAAGAGCTACTGGTTCATCTCTCTGAAGGCTCAGTTGTGCTCTTATCAAAGGTTTTGAGACCTGAGATTTAGGGAGCAGAGCCTACCAAATACATAGTCTTCTTAGAAAGGTTCCCTTGGCTTTTGGGATATCAGTTCTATACTGTGCATGGATGTATCATATGCACTGAGAACAAGCAGAGCTTCCACCATACACTCTTACCGGAATTAAGAAATACCTCTACATCCTTCATCTCATGAGAAAAGGAAGACTTGGAAGAGCTTTTCTTAATTATACACTTTACTTACCAGGAAGCACACCATGGAGTCATTCGAGGCACCATACTCTCCTTGGAAACTACCCAGGCAGAACAATCCGTGTCACATGCAGCAGCCTTATTACTACTCCGTCTATAGACTTTCTTTTATCTCTTGCGTGTGAGCTAGCGTGATTTTTACATTCCTCCATTATCTCCAATCAATCCTTTATCTGTCAGCAACCAAGTCAAAGCTCCTATAATCGCCATCCCCAAATGGTGGCTATATTAAAAAATAAACTCCGGATGATATGTGCTGAATCACAAAATGAAACACTGAATGTGTGGCAGAGCTCTGAACCAATGACATATTTTTCTTGGCCAGAATATCGAAAATACAACAAAATGAGTAGTCCCAGAGCAAGAAAGCTGAGCCAACAATATCTATCACATGCTGCGTGTTTACAATTAGTACTTCACAGAAGAGGTGGAGGTCCAGCGGGACAACAGCAAGACGTAGTGTCAGACATGGAAGCAATCAAGCACCAGACTTCTCGAATTCAGGTAGAATTGGTCTATGGCAAACTACTCGGCAACTTTTACTTAAGGGTAGAGTTCAAGCTTCATCCAACTATACTTTGGCAAGTGTCTCAAAAAATTAAATATATGACTACACTAGTAAAAAAAAAGATGTCAAGTCTGTGCCCCATTAACCAACACGGCGCATGTTCATTTGAGGGGCCCATTCTAATGACTGATGAGAGACCCAACAATCTGACATTGATCACCTATCCTGTGGAGAGGCTAAGAATATCCATTGTACGAGAAACTCTACGGGCCAGCATATATATTATGCGAACATGAGCTGAACCTACAGATATTGGTGGGCTTGGCCACCAGTCTGATGTGAAAGGGGCCTTCCACCTCTCCCCCGAAAGAGGATGTTTGAGGAAATAAGAGTCTGTAATGTCTGATTTTGGTGAGATAAGCCACCGGTAAAGGAGAACTCATGAGTGCTTGGCAGAGTAAGCACTCTTGTGTAGAGTGATGGCTGCCGCCAAACTAGTGTTTGACCAACAGCTATTTGTTGTGTATGGGGCCCCTAACTCTTTGTTGGCCAAGGAAAAGGTTGTTGACAAAGCATGTAGTGAAATCAATCACTTAAAGGGGTATTCCAGGGGATAACTTATCATTACCCAGTCAAATACCCCTCCTATACACACAGACGAGGAGGCATTTGTATAGAATGTCAGGCATGTACAGTCACTACAGATCTATGGGAGTGACAAATAATTGTGGGAGAGTGGACTTATACTGATCTAAAGTTTAAAACCTAATGCAGCCATGCTGTTAGCTGGTACAAGCAAATCCCATTTTTCTAATCTCATACAACCTCTAACCATGAGGAGAAAAACCTGGCAGCTGCTTATTTATATTGTAATTCCTGGAAATGTTCTGATAACTGCTTCAATGGAAAACTGCATTGTAATAGCAGATTATAATTTCCATTTATGTAACCTCTGGCAAAACCTCTCCTATGACAAAAATGAAAACAAAAGCGGTTATAATCAAGTAATCAACAAGTAACCTATACATAGCCTTAGGCAGTGTTCACATCTGCATTGGAGGCTTCCTTTTGTAAGTAACTAGTCCGCGAACAAGGGGCACTTCCAGCTGTCACATGTACTTTTTAACTACAGTCACATGTTGAGGCCACTTGGTGTTTTTTGTTAGAACTGTGGTGAAACCTCAATGTTTTTGTTGCAGTTTTCAACAACATTGAAATCCGTGCATTTTACATCACTTTTCAGCACAATTTAAAAAAAAATGCAGAGCAGTGGAAATGTTTGAATACCGCCTAATTGTTGCCCAATTAAGACAATATATGATTAGCCTAATTTGCACATGTACACCGCGCACAGCATATTAATTAAATATGCCACTTTGAAAATGCATAGGGAGGCAAGGTGGCAGACTAGAAAGAACCTGGCCATGGCAAATGGAAAACACTAGTCAGAAGACCAGGTTCTATATCATATACACACTATACAGCATAAATCAGTGGACCCCTTTGAAAATTAGGATTTTAATTACCGTAATATCTCACTGAACACAAGAACAATTTCCAAAACTTGGACAAGAAGTAGTTTCATAGAACATTTTTTAACAGTGAAGAGTGATGATCAACTTGTCTCTTCACCCCTGTCACTTTCACCCTTTGTCTTAAGAAGTGCAACAGTGACTTTAGATGTGTGCATTGAATCATTGTCATGTCGGAGACGTACACATCTACCGGGAACAGAGAGGAATGATAGCATCTTCTTTTTCACTATAGAGCAGTACAACTGTGAATTCATGATATCATCAATGAAATGTAGCTCACTGAAATCGGCTGTGCTCATACAGCCCCACGTAAAGCCACAGCCATCACCATGTTTCACTGTAGGCATCATGTATTTTTCTTTGTACTCCTCACATTTGCGATGATGATGTAATCAATTACAAAAACATTTGTCTTCGTCTCATCACTCCAGAGTATTAAGAGTCCCAGTAGTCTTCATATTTTTCAGCACGGGCCCTGGCAAATAGTAAGCTGTTTTTTGAGCTTGGGCTTTTGGAGATGCTTCACTCATGGGCAAAACCCATGTATGCCATTCCTCTGCAGTATATGCCATATTTTGTCATGGGAAATACTTACCCCGATTCAGCTTTCTCCTTCTTTAGCTAACTGTAATAAAATTTCATGTCAATTTTCTTCAACGCTTCTTATGAGAAGACACTACTGCTTAGGAGTGAGGCCACTTTCAAATTATGAGTTTTTTGTGCGTTTTTGATGCTACATGCTTTTGCTTCGTGAAAAATGCAGTCTTACATTTCTAGCAAAGTGCATGGGAGTTATAGAAATCTAGTGCCCACTGAGCTTCTTTCTGCGTAAACTCACCTGTGGTGCATTTTTCAAAAGTACAGCAGGTCAATTTGCCTTGCGGGTTTTCTGTGAGGAATTTCCCCAAAAATTTGCATTAGGGTGCAGGAATTCCATGGTAAAAGAAAAACACATGCATTTTCGCAGCGGAAACGCATAAAAAATCTAACCTAACCTAAGTAAATAAAGTCCTAAGACCTAAGTCAATACATTTTTGTCAAAGCAAAAAAAACAAGTAGTAAGTATCAAAAACAAAGCAGATTTACAAGATGATACATCAAACAGATAAAAAAAATGAAGTATCAAAAATGCAAATGAAAAAACACAAGTAACCTACGGTAATTTACATAGGTGCAGAAATTCTGCAACATCAAAAATACACCAAAAGCTCATCATTAACTTTTGTGGTCGTCAAGGACGTCTCTGTGAGATGGTTGCAGTTACATCTTTATTAAAAAAAATTCACCACTTTTTCTATAGTATTCTGACTGATAAGTAAAGCTTTGCTGATCTTCTTATAGCCTTCAACTCTGTTGTGTAAAGAAAATATTTTATTTCTCAGGTCTTATGGCATTTCTCTTCCATGTGGTGCCAGTGCCATTGCTAACAGAATTAAATGGGGAAAAAGTTTTCTTTGTTAAAGGGAACCTGTCACCCCGTTTTTTCAGATTGAGCTATAAATACTGTTAAATAGGGCCTGCGCTGTGCGTTACTATAGTGTATGTAGTGTACCCTGATTCCCCACCTATGCTGAGAAATACATTACCAAAGTCGCCGTTTTCGCCTGTTAATCAGGCTGGTCAGGTCGGGTGGGCCTGTTCACAGCGCTCTTTTCTTCCCCAGCTTTCCGTTGGTGGCGTAGTGGTGTGCGCATGTCCAAGTTCCGAATTCCCTGCGCGCACGTGAAGACACAGCGCGCGATCTGCGCTGTCATCCCTTTCATCGGTGGAGGCGGCCATCTTCCTGGGGCCGCGCGTGCGCAGATGGAGTGCTCTGCTGCACGGGGCTTCAGGAAAATGGCCGCGGGATGCCGCGCGTGCGCACAAGAGATCGCGGCGGCCATTTTCCCAAAGCCGAGCATCTCGGCTTTGGGAAAATGGCCGCCGCGATCTCTTCTGCGCACGCGCGGCATCCCGCGGCCATTTTCCTGAAGCCCCGTGCAGCAGAGCACTACATCTGCGCACGCGCGGCCCCAGGAAGATGGCCGCCTCCACCGATGAAAGGGATGACAGCGCAGATCGCGCGCTGTGTCTTCACGTGCGCGCAGGGAATTCGGAACTTGGACATGCGCACACCACTACGCCACCAACAGAAAGCTGGGGAAGAAAAGAGCGCTGTGAACACGCCCACCCGACCTGACCAGCCTGATTGACAGGCGAAAACGGCGACTTTGGTAATGTATTTCTCAGCATAGGTGGGGAATCAGGGTACACTACATACACTATAGTAACGCACAGCGCAGGCCCTATTTAACAGTATTTATAGCTCAATCTGAAAAAACGGGGTGACAGGTTCCCTTTAAGTAACTCTCTTTTATAGTTAACTGTCTGCTAGACATCTGTTTAACAAGAATTCAACCAGAGGTAATTATAATTCATTAGTTAAAATTTTTTAGTCCAAATTTTATCTTTGCTCTTAAGACTTTAATTGGGGTGTACTAATTTTTGCAACATGGTCTTGAATAAATTTGTTAGAAACATTGCTTTTTTGGGTGTACAAAATAACAAATCTTGTTTTCAATTTTGTAGTATGGTATCCTATAGATAATGTTGATCCTGAAAGAAAACTAAAGGTTTTTTGACACACCTGTTGGGGTGTACTCATTAGTGCGGAGCACTGTATATATAAATCTACACATATATAGTGTATATTACACACACGCACACATTCGTATCAATTAAGTTTTGTTTTAATATAGTCGTCTGCATATTATTATCAAGAGGTCACGGCAGGATCACACCCGAAAAGTGAAGAGATGAACAAAATTAGAAACAAACTTCCTCTTGGATTCTTTTAGCCATTTTCCTCTTTGCACAAGGGACTTAAATAGGGAGCAGATGCTAATGGAAAATCCCACCCATTTTCATATTTATAAAAAAAGAGCCTCACCAAAACAAGAAAATGCAGTAGAGGTTACAGGGGTTTTGAGATTTTATTTATCCTATTCAGAGAGAGTGATATAATAAACTCCAGTTGCACCTTGACTGACATCCTGCTCTAACAGGCTTGTCCAAAGCAGGATATCAGTTAAGGTGCAGGAGGAGTTATTAAAAAGCACTTACTGCATAGAGAGTGCTGACTGATCACTGCCCCCCGCACCACCCAGATGACTGGGAATGAACAACTGCAGGGAGAATAATACTACCTTTCCTTCATGCACCTGTACTTCCAGTAAGATTATCACAAATGTTTAAGACCTCAATCACATGTCGGTGTTTAAACAAGTATGTTAAAAAATGGCACTAGTGTCATCAGTGTGTCATCAATGAAGGGGCCATGTGTCATTAGATTTTGTCGTGAAATAAATGACAGCTTCTCCTATCCTTTGCAATGTTAAAAAGAGACAAACCACTCATGTCATCTGTGTGATGTATGTGTTTTTTCAAGGAACCATAGACTTTTATTGGCCATTTGTATCCATGAAACCAGAAAAAAATGGACTCCATGGGTCTGCACAAGCTTGTGAATAGCATCACAGATGATATTTGGTGCAGTTTGTATTTGTCAAAAAAATGGATTGAACGAATACGTGCAAAACGGACATCTGAATGAGGTCTGAAACACCATTTACTTGCAAATTAAAACTATGGCTACTGTAACTATGGTTTAACTTTTTTCTTTTTAAAAAATTTTTTATGATAAACCAATTGGCACTTCACTAGAAAGGGCAGGCAACAGGTACAAGCACATATCTAAGAGCAACCAGTATTCCAGCTTCTGCATTTAAATAGGTATTCCCACCTCCAAGATCCTATCTCAATATGCAGTAGGAATAATAATAACACATACCTACAATCAGTAATGTAGTGACGTTCTTCAGATATGTTATGTCGTTTACCTCATATGTAGGGTATTGCAGTAGTTTAGGCATCCATGGTTACGACCACTAAGAGCTGTCTAAGGCTATGTGCACACATTGCGGATTTACTGTGGATCCGCAGCGGTTTTTCTGTGCAGAACCGCAAGTGATTTACAGTACAATGTAAATCAATGGAAAAATAAAAATGCTGTGCTAATGGTGCGGAAAATTCTGCACGGAATCCGCAACGGATTAAAAGAAGGAGCATGTCAATTCTTTGTGCCTTTCTGCACCCATTCCATTATAGGAAAACGCAGGGGTAAAAACGGATGAAATCTGCACAGAATCTGCAGTAATTCCGAAGGGGAAAAGCACAAAATCCGCATTATCAAAGCGCAGATTTTGACCTGCGTTTTCTGCCAAGAGATGCAGAATCCAAACAGAAAATTCCACAGGCAAATCCACAACGTGTGCACATAGCCAAACATGGGGTAAGCAACAAAGCGAATCTGAAGAACTATACTACCGTATATACTCGAGTATAAGCCGACCCGAGTATAGGCCGAATCACCTAATTTTGCCACGAAAAACTGGGTAAGCTTATTGACAAAAGTATAACCCCGGTATGCACTGCCCCTCATCCCTGTCCTGCAATGCGTGGCTCCCCCCTGTCGCTGTCCTGCTATGTGTGGCTCCCTCCGTCGCTGACCTGGTATGTGGCTCCCCCGTCCTGTCCTGGTATGTGGCTCCCCCGTTTTGTCCTGGTATGTGTGGCTCTCCCGTCCAGTCCTGGTATGTGTGGCTCCCCCCGTCCTGTCCTGCTATGTGTGGCTCCCTCCGTCGCTGACCTGGTATGTGGCTCCCCCGTCCTGTCCTGGTATGTGGCTCCCCCGTTTTGTCCTGGTATGTGTGGCTCCCCCGTCCAGTCCTGGTATGTGTGGCTCCCCCCGTCCTGTCCTGCTATGTGTGGTTCCCGCCCATCTTGTCCTAGTATGTGTGGTTCCCCTGTTGTATTGCATGGCCCGTCACCCGTCCTACTCCCCTCCTCGCATCTCCGTGGTCCCAACGCAGTAGCTCTCCTATGCTTAGCGGTCACGTGGTACCGCACATTAAGGTAATGAATATGCGCTCCATGCCTATGGGAGTGGAGACGTGTGCATATTCATTACCTTAATGAGCGGGGGACACGTGACCGCTCAGCACAGGAAGAGCCGCCGGCGCTGGGACAGAGATGCAGGGAGGGAAATGCAGCGACGGCGCGAGGAGGGCGAGTATGATGTATTCGGTTAGCCGGCTCCTGACGCTGCTCTGCTGCCTTTCTGGACAATGACTAATGTATAAGAGAAGGGGGATGGGGGGTGGGGGGGGATTGTTTTCAGCACAAAAAATGTGCTGAAAATCTCAGCTTATACACGAGTATACACGGTACATTTCTATTTGGAGGTATTTGCTAATATTATTGTTAAATCTACTACATATTGGGATAGGATCTTGGAGATGTGAATACCCCTTTGAACCAATAAAACGACCATCCAAATAACACATAGACATGGATTGCAAACCTACCGCCTTGTGCCTCTGCTCCTTAAGTAGAACAGAAGTTTTGGTGACATGGGGTGGAAATCAGGTATATTTTCAATACATCAACCTAAGGGCTCTTTCACACATCCTGATATTTCCGGTACCGGAAAAACCAGTACCTGAGATATCAGTGTCCATGTAATACTTGTGGCATACCACACGCATGCAACTGTGTGCCGCATAAGTATCACATGTATCGGCACCTGGGAATCAGCAGTAGAATTAGTGGTGTTCCCTGGTGCCGAGTCCTGAAGACCGCTCTAATTATTCTCCCCTGCTCACGCTGTGATTATCCAGGGTGAGATCAACTGGGAGAATGCAATCGCAGCATCAGTGACCAGCGGTGACATCATTGAGGTAACCACAGGTCACTAAGGCTGCGTTCCAGCCGGGCTGAAATGCGGTGACCTCAGAAATGTGAGAAAGTCAGTGAGTTCACCACAGATCACCGTGAGAAATTTTCTCACTAGATCTATATTTTCGCATCGAGGATATCAGGAATTTTGAGTACTGGGCAGCCATAAATGACAACACTGTAGAGAGTTTTAACCTTATTAGTAGTCTGATCAACAGCTGCCTGCTCTCACGGTTATCAGTTGAATACAATTCTCAACATTCTCCACTGCTAGCTTGATTGCAGCGTGAGCAGGGGACAACGATGACAGCAGTCTTCAGCACCTGGCGCCAGAGACCAGCGCTAACCATACCGCTGCTTCCCAGGCGCAGGTACATATCACGCTGATAACACACGGATGTCAACTGTGTGCACAACGTTTTGTGGTTCGTGCTACTGTTAAAAAACAGACATGTCAGCGTGTTTTGACCATGGACACACAGTCTGTGCAAACACACTGACACCTGCACAGACCCATTCACTGAAATGGGTCTACATATGTGTCTCCAGTATGTGTGAAAACGGTCACAACCTTACTGGACATACTAAGGTGTGAACAGCCCTAAAAGAAAAAGGCAATGCCAAACAACTTAGTTGCATAAAAAATGCCTGTACTTTATTAGTATAAACTATGTTACTAAATGAGAGAGCAAGGGGGCTGCACATATCTGAATAGCCAATGACTTGATCTAGACAATATTCGCTTTTTCCTACTCCACAAGTTTGTATTTTGAGCAATGCTCCTTTTGTGATATGACTAATAAGCAGGAGCGTGCACGGTACACGCGCTGTCTAATCGCTGTAGATGTGCGTTGTGTCAGCGTCATCATGACCATGGCTGCTGACATTTTTTTATATGCTGGATTTTATCAGATGACTGTGTGTGGTGCTTCCTCCAGAGCACTAGCAATGGAAGCACGGAATCCTTACTGGTACACATTCCTCCTTACAAAACGGAGGTTCGATGAAGAAGTTTGTTGCGCTTTTTCCAATGGCCCTCCCCTTGCTTCCAATCCGGTATGTCTACAGGCACGTGAGACCTCTGCCCTCTTCACATGTACGTGTTTCTGATACGTGTGGCATCAGTTTTTTCACAGATGCCAATCGTGTCTATTATAACCTATGGTTAGCTTCACATGTCCTTTTTTTATGTCAGCACGGATCACAAGAGCCAATACAAGTCTAAGGGTTCATGAAAAAAATTTCCATGTGCTGCAAGTGTTTAACATTGCAAAGTATAGGAGAAGCTTTGCAATTTCATTCTTCCTTTAGCCATAAAGGATAAACACTCATAACACACAGGTAACACAAGGACAACACACTGTATTCTGCCTGATAAAGTGTCGCACAGCCGCCACAAAAAATTAACATATCCAACAAGTGTCAAAATGACACTGCTGTGCACATGTTCAGTCTTTTGTTACTTCTTTTAACCACATCAGGGATCAGAAACCAATAAAGTGGTTAAAAGAAGCAGCATGCTAATTTTTTGGGCTTGCTAGTTTTAATCATGGGGAAAAAAAAGACACTGACAGTGGAGCCACCGCAAAAATGATAGCAAGACTTCCAGAGAAGGCGTTTGAGGAAAAAGACTTTCTTGAAGTGGCTGCGCCTAAGAAAACCTGGGCTATTCCGCCAACATCTTAAAGGCGTCATTCATATACTATACTATACAATATATACTATACTATGCTACTTTATACTATACTATAAGTCATATACTTCTAGGAAGGAAATTAAACATTTTCAACAATGTACCGTAAGTAGAATCTACCTTTATTTTTCCTCTTCCTCTTTCACTTTTTATCTTCCCTCTTCATCTTGGGGCCTTCTTCTTAACTAATCACCTTCATTTTTGTCCATTTACATACAGTCCCCCTCCCCCACTAAGCATCCTTACAAATTGCGGTACTATTCCCATAGCCCACACACCAAAATCTGGCCATATTGATTTGGGCCACAACGCCAGGTGGGGCCCAGCCAGCACTGCACTTTCAACTGTATCGGCATCCTGGATAACAGTACAGCTGAAAGCAATTATGGAAACAGAGCGTCATCTGACGCTCTATCCGCCATCGTTCTCCCTCCCTATGCGTCTCGACGTATAGTGCAGCGGATACACAAACATCATTACAATGCACCCGCTGTGCAGTGCAGATAATCAAAAGATGCGCTGCAGAGAACGGAGCAGCGGGTGAACCAGGAAAGGAGTACTTATTTATTTTATGTGGGGCTCATTACACTGTATGGAGCACTATGTGGGGCCCTTATACTGTATGGAGCTCTATGTAGGGCTCATTATATTGTATTGAGCACTATGTGGGGTCATTATATTGTATGGAGCACTATGTGGAGCCCATTATATTGTATGGAGCACTAACAGACTCAATATACTGTATGGATAACTATGCGGGGCCATTATACTGTTTGGAGAACTATGTGGGGCCCATTATATTGTATGGAGCACTATGTGGGGCCATTATACTGTATGAATCTGGTGGCCTGTGTGTTGGACAGTTCCAAGTGGGGACGGACGTCCTGAACAGCACACAGAGAGGCCGTATGTGCAAAGTCTGTGATGGCACTGCGTTGGGGAAGCTACTGTTTCTTCTGTGGGTCTGGACTTTCGTGAGTGCTCTGGTCACAAGGACGGTGATTCCAGGAAGACAGATTCCCCAAGAGAGGGGACTTACAGGAGGTCAGCGTGTGGAGCGGGAGATCCAGGAAGGTAATCCAGAGTTGGGGGACCGTGTGTACTGATGAGGGTCAGTTAATGAACTGTGTAGTCACCCATAGTAACTGGACAGAGTTAGGTACAGCATGTTTAGTGACTGCAACTTAATGTCATGTTCCAATACAGTGTGTAATGGATTGTTCGTGGTATGGTTTCTGACTATATAATAAACCGAATAGACTGTTTAAAGTGGTAAGGGTTCCTGTGTTCCTTAAATCTTGCTGCCAAGCGAGTATTTCTTAACCCGCTAGTGGTCAGAGCATTACAATAAGCAGGATCAATATACATACAATTTTTGGACAGGAAATATTAATGCTGAATACATGCACATTAGTATATAGTGCACTAAGATTATATCAAATTAGGACTGATATAACGCGCAGGTACATGCATCAGCAACAGAACAACACATGTCTAATACATGCGTAAAGTAGCAAAAAAGATCATACAACCGTCATACACCATTCATAGCACAGGGATATGTAAACTATACAATCCTAGTCAATGAAAAACAATACCTTGAGACAGAAGTGTAAAGACAAAAATAGATGGGAGCACAGGACGGGATATGCGAGCACCACGCAGGTGCAACGCACGTCGAGGTGCTGGCTTGCATGATCTTTCTTCCACTCTTCTAGAGCTCTCATTCAGCAGGGAGGGAGGAGGAAACATGTAAAACATGTGGGTCATCCAATGCATTGCGATGCTCGGCAGTAGCAAGGGTTCAAACACAGCATATTTAAATAAACTTTTTCTACAGAGTTGAGGTGGAGATTAAAATACATTAAAGCTATGTGTTTATCTTTTTAAGGCAATTCTCTGAAATAGTGTTAAAAATCATCTAGTTTTTATATCGATTTTGGAAAATTCACAATATGAACACATATTGTGAACATACCCTAAAGTGGTGGTTTTCTTTTCTGTAGGGGTTACGGTATATCCTATTCAGCAATACATGATTAGTGTATAATGGCAGTATGGGCTGACTAATGCCCTTTAAGGTCTGTCCATAGGGGCTTAAAGGGAGAATTCAATGGGTATATTCTAGATGTAAAATGGATGATAGCAGCATAAGCTGTGGTTAAAAACAAAACACAGATGTAGAAATAAGGTCTATGAAGAAGGGTCTATGAAAAATCACTGACATTGTGTGCAGTCTGTTTTCAACACTGTAATGGGTAGGAAAAAATTCAGACATCTAAAAGGAGGCTTAAAGGTTAAGCAGTTACAATTGAGAGGACACATATAAATGTTATTCTCTGTTTAGTCAATGGGAACAAAAACTGAACTCGGAAATTATAGGCCAGTAAACTTAACCTCTACTGTGGGTAAAATCCTGGAGGGCATTCTAAGGGATGCTATACTGGAGTATCTGAAGAGAAATAGCCTCATGACCCAGTATCAGCACGGGTTTACTAGGGACCGTTCATGTCAGACTAATCTGATCAGCTTCTATGAAGAGGTAAGTTCCGGACTGGACCAAGGGAACCCAGTGGATGTAGTGTATATCGACTTTTCAAAAGCTTTTGATACGGTGCCACACAAAAGGTTGATACATAAAATGAGAATAATGGGGATAGGGGAAAATATGTGTAAGTGGGTTGAGAGCTGGCTCAGGGATAGGAAACAAAGGGTGGTTATTAATGGAGCACACTCGGACTGGGTCGCGGTTAGCAGTGGGGTACCACAAGGGTCAGTATTGGGCCCTCTTCTTTTTAACATATTTATTAATTACCTTGTAGGGGGCATTCAGAGCAGAATTTCTATATTTGTAGATGACACTAAACTCTGCAGGGTAATCAATACAGGGGAGGACAATTTTATATTACAGGATGATTTATGTAAACTAGAAGCTTGGGCTGCTAATTGGCAAATGAGCTTTAATGGGGATAAATGTAAGGTCATGCACTTGGGTAGAAGTAATAAGATGTATAATTATGTGCTTAATTCTAAAAATCTGGGCAAAACCGACAATGAAAAAGACCTGGGAGTATGGGTGGATGACAAACTCATATTCAGTGGCCAGTGTCAGGCAGCTGCTACAAAGGCAAATAAAATAATGGGATGCATTAAAAGAGGCATAGATGCTCATGAGGAGAACATAATTTTACCTCTATACAAGTCACTAGTTCGACCACACTTAGAATACTGTGCACAGTTCTGGTCTCCGGTGTATAAGAAAGACATAGCTGAATTAGAGCGGGTGCAGAGAAGAGCGACCAAGGTTATTAGAGGACTGGGGGGTCTGCAATACCAAGATAGGTTATTACACTTGGGGCTATTTAGTTTGGAAAAACGAAGACTAAGAGGTGATCTTATTTTAATGTATAAATTTATGAGGGGACAGTACAAAGACCTTTCTGATGATCTTTTTAACCCCTTCAAGTCGCGGCCCTTTTTCATTTATGCGTTTTCATTTTTCACTTCCCTCCTTCCCAGAGCCATAAGTTTTTTATTTTTCCGTCAATATGGTCATGTGAGGGCTTATTTTTTGCGGGATGAGTTGTACTTTTGAACGACACCATTGGTTTTACCATGTCTTTTACTAGAAAACGGAAAAAACTTCCAAGCGCGGTGAAATTGCAACAAAAGTGCAATCCCACACTTGTTTTTTACTTGGCTTTTTTTGCTAGGTTCATTAAATGCTAAAACTAACCTGCCATTGTGATTCTCTAGGTCATTACGAGTTCCTAGACATCTAACATGCGAAAGGGGGGTGATTTAAACTTTTATAATTTTTATATTATTTTCATATTTTTAAAAACATTTTTTTTTACTTGTGCCATGCTTCAATAGCCTCCATGGGAGGCTAGAAGCTGGCATAGCCTGATCGGCTCTGCTACATAGCAGCGATCATCAGATCGCTGCTATGTAGCTGAAATGCAGGTGTGCTGTGAGCGCCGACCACAGGGGGGCGCTCACAGCAGGACGGCATCAGTAGCCATAGAGGTCTCAAGGACCTCTATGGTTACCTTCCTGATGCATCGCCGACCCCCGATCATGTGACGGGGGTCGGCGATGACATAATTTCCGGCCGCCCGGCCGGAAGCGCCGGTTAAATGCCGCTGTCTGCGTTTGACAGCGGCATTTAACAGGTTAATAGCGGCAGGTGAATAGCGATTTCACCCGCCGCTATTGCGCGCACATGTCAGCTGTACAAAACAGCTGACATGTCGCGACTTTGATGTGGGCTCACCGCCGGAGCCCACATCAAAGGGGGTGACACGGCATGCGCCGTACTAGTACGGCGCATGTCGTGAAGGGGTTAATTATAGACCTGAAACAGCGACAAGGGGGCATCCTCTACGTCTGGAGGAAAGAAGGTTTAAGTATAATAACAGACGCGGATTCTTTACTGTAAGAGCAGTGAGACTATGGAACTCTCTGCCGTATGATGTTGTAATGAGTGATTCATTACTTAAATTTAAGAGGGGACTGGATACATTTCTGGAAAAGTATAATGTTACAGGGTATATACACTAGATTCCTTGATAGGGCGTTGATCCAGGGAACTAGTCTTGATTGCCGTATGTGGAGTCGGGAAGGAATTTTTTCCCCCCAAGGTGGAGCTTACTCTTTGCCACATGGTTTTTTTTTGCCTTCCTCTGGATCAACATGTTAGGGCATGTTAGGTTAGGCTATGGGTTGAACTAGATGGACTTATAGTCTTCCTTCAACCTTAATAACTATGAACCTTGAACATTTAGGGGTTATGCGACTTATTTATTTTATAAAAACATTTCACATCAAACAAGTCACAGTTAAAATAAAAGCTAAAAATTGCATATACCGTAAAACAATATTGAAAGTGAATGGCGGACTGTAACACGAATGCTACAACCTGCTCATACTGTACCTCTACACTCACCCCTGTGTCCAGTCTAGGTTGCCAGTAACCAAATATATTCTGACTCCTAATAACCCAGTTTCAGCTGAATGTTACAGATTAATTACCATTTTCCTTTTGCGCAAAAAAAAAAACCTGCAGCGTTTGACAGTACCAGCAAAGTGAATGAGATTTCTGAAATCCTATGCATATGCTGCATTTGCAATTCTGCAGCATGTCAATTTTTTCAGCATTTTTCACCCACTTAAATGACGGGAGAAAGCAAGTAAAACCACGTAAAAAAAAGCACATATTAGTTTTTGCTGCAGAAAAACCTTCTGCAAATAATCAAAGTATTGTAATATATTTTTCTTCCCTCCTAACCATTGATATAATATAGTTAACATTCCTCAGGGATTCTGCTGTAGGGAAATGATGCCACAATAACATTACTCATCCTGTTACAATGGCTTCAGGTGTCATCTTTTTTTTTTCTTTTTAAAGGGAACCTGTCACCCCGTATTTTAAAGATGAGATAAAAATGGCATTAACAAGGGCCAGAGCTGAGCTTTACAGTACTGTCTTCTGTGTGTTTATATTCCGCACCTATGTTGCCGAAATACCTTTTGAAAGTCGGCGTTTGGTGCTGTCACTCAGTCAGGTCTGGTCAGATGGGCGTTGATAAGTTGCGGTTCCTCCCCCACCTCTTGCGTTTCCCTGCGAATGTTATTCCCGCCGTCAGCGTTGTGCTTAGCGCCTGCGCACTAACGTATAATTTGGCGCCTGCGTATTATGGTTTTCCCAACTGTGGGCATATCATAATGGACATTACTGCGCATGCACGTGTCGGCACTTTTACCTGTGTGCCCCGGAAGTGGTCATATGCGCATACTGTATAGCTGGATGCCGGTAACAGTTTCTCAGCCCCACCTGCGATCGTAAGTTTTACCGGCATCCAGCTATACATTAAATGCGCATATAACCACTTCCGGGGCACACAGGTAAAAGTGCCGACAAGCGCCTGCGCAGTGATGTAACGTACGCTATGCCCACAGTTGGGCACAGCATAATGCGCAGGCGCAAGAGGCTCATTTAATGCGCAACTGCGAAAAAAGTGCGCGATCTGTGTGATTCACAGAGCGCATTTAAGTCATACACGCCGAGGAGCAGGGGGGAGGAACCGCAACTTATCAACGCCCATCTGACCAGACCTGACTGAGTGACAGCACCAAACGCCGACTTTCAAAAGGTATTTCGGCAAGATAGGTGCGGAATATAAACACACAGAAGACAGTACTGTAAAGCTCAGCTCTGGCCCTTGTTAATGCCATTTTTATCTCATCTTTAAAATACGGGGTGACAGGTTCCCTTTAAATATCCAGAGAAATGCACAACTGAGATTGTCTGGCCTAAGGGTATGTGCACACGATGCAGATTTAGTGCAGAATTGGTGCAGAACTGCAGCAGATTTTTCTGCTGCAGAAACGCTGCAGAACTGCACTATGATTTACAGTACAATGTAAATCAATGTGAAAAGAAAAAAGCTGTGCACATGGTGCAGAAAAATCTGCGCAGAAACGCTGCAGATTTCAAAGAAGTGCACGTCGCTTCTTTTGTGCAGTTCTGCAGCGTTTCTGCAGCAGATTTTTCTGCACCATGTGCACAGCTTTTTTCTTTTCACATTGATTTACATTGTACTGCACAGAAACTGCACAGAAACTGCATAGAATCTGCACAGAAACTGCATAGAAACTGCATAGAAACTGCATAGAAACTGCACAGAAACTGCACAGAAACTGCACAGAAACTGCGCAGAAACTGCATAGAAACTGCATAGAAACTGCATAGAAACTGCACAGAAACTGCATCAAATCTGCAGATGCAGATTTAGTGCAGAAAATTCTACACCACATTTCCTGCGTGTGCACATAGCCTAGGGTACAAGTGTGAAGTCACTCTGCTGCGCACTGTGAGGAATCTCCAGCGCCAAGAGTGCGACTGCAAGAATGACATTTGCATACACACGGTCACAAGCCGACTAGACGTGCGCGGCCTCGGTCAATGCAAAAGTATTGGACACTTGTGGTCACATGAGAATCCTCACAGCGGGCAGTGACTGCAGTTTTGTATCCTTAGGCTGGACAACCCCATTAAGATTGTTTTACAGCAGTGGTCAGAATTTCAAGCAGCTGTCACACCTTCTTTCAAGGAAATCTTCAAAACAGGATAGCTTTGAAGACAGCTGCACACGGCCTTCCTGTACAGCTGGGACAAAACTGAAAAGTATGTACCAATATAGAGGGGTCCCTTCTGTGATAGAGGGGCCGCAAGGTTTGCAGATGGGTAAGGGAAAGAATAACGGTTAGGGCTAGTTTATAAGAGCGTGTTATATGTACATGTGCGGCCCGTGTAAAAACCGGATCACACGCGGACCAATATTAAATAAGGCTGTTCTGATGACAATTATGCGGACTGAACGTCTGTGTAAAAAAAATAATCGCAGCATGCAGTAGTCTCTTCTGTATTTCAGATGAGACTCGCCGGTACAAGTCTATGGGGGAGCAAGAAAAAAATTGGGATCTCATACAGATCATCCGTAATGCATCCGATTGTTATGGATACATGGCAAATACAGTTGTGGCCAAAAGTATTGACACCCCTGCAATTCTGTCAGATAATACTCAGTATCTTCCTGAAAATGATTGCAAACACAAATTCTTTGGTATTATTATCTTCATTTACTTTGTCTTAAATGAAAAAACACAAAAGAGAATGAAGCAAAAAGCAAAACATTGATCATTTCACACAAAACTCCAAAAATGGGCCAGACAAAAGTATTGGCACCCTCAGCCTAATACTTGGTTGCCCAACCTTTAGCCAAAATAACTGCGACCAACCGCTTCCGGTAACCATCAATAAGTTTCTTACAATGCTCTGCTGGAATTTTAGACCATTCTTCAAACTGCTCCAGGTCCCTGATATTTGAAGGGTGCCTTCTCCAAACTGCCATTTTTAGATCTCTCCACAGGTGTTCTATGGCAGGGGTCCCCAACTCCAGTCCTCAAGGCCCACCAACATGTCATGTTTTCAGGATTTCCTTAGTCTTGCCCAGGTAATAATTGCATCACCTGTGCAATGCAAAGGAAATCCTGAAAACATGACCTGTTGGTGGGCCTTGAGGACTGGAGTTGGGGACCTCTGTTCTATGGGATTCAGGTCTGGACTCATTGCTGGCCACCTTAGAAGTCTCCAGTGCTTTCTCTCAAACCATTTTCTAGTGCTTTTTGACGTGTGTTTTGGGTCATTGTCCTGCTGGAAGACCCATGACCTCTGAGGGAGACCCAGCTTTCTCACACTGGGCCTTACATTATGCTGCAAAATCTGTTGGTAGTCTTCAGACTTCATAATGCCATGCACATGGTCAAGCAGTCCAGTGCCAGAGGCAGCAAAGCAACCCCAAAACATCAGGGAACCTCTGCCATGTTTGACTGTAGGGACCGTGCTCTTTTCTTTGAATGCCTCTTATTTTCTCCTGTAAACTCTATGTTGATGCCTTTGCCCAAAAAGCTCTACTTTTGTCTCATCTGACCAGAGAACATTCTTCAAAAATGTTTTAGGCTTTTTCAGGTAAGTTTTGGAAAACTCCAGCCTGGCTTTCTTATGTCTTGGGGTAAGAAGTGGGGTCTTCCTGGATCTCCTACCATACAGTCCCTCTTCATTCAGATGCCGACGGATAGCATGGATTGACACTGTTGTACCCTCGGACTGAAGGGCAGCTTGAACTTGTTTGGATGTTAGTCGAGGTTCTTTATCCAACATCCGTACAATCTTGCGTTGAAATCTCTTGTCAATTTTTCTTTTCCGTCCACATCTAGGGACGTTAGCCACAGTGCCATGGGCTTTAAACTTCTTGATGACACTGCGCACGGTAGACACAGGAACATTCAGGTCTTTGGAGATGGACTTGTAGCCTTAAGATTGCTCATGCTTGATCACAATTTGGTTTCTCAAGTCCTCAGACAGTTCTTTGGTCTTCTTTCTTTTCTCCATGCTCATTGTGGTACACACAAGGACACAGGTTGAGTCAACTTTAATCCATGTCAACTGGCTGCAAGTGTGATTCAGTTATTGCCAACACCTGTTAGGTGCCACAGGTAAGATACAGGTGCTGTTAATTACACAAATTAGAGAAGCAGCACATGATTTTTCTAACAGTGCTAATACTTTTGTCCACCCCCTTTTTTATGTTTGGTGTGGAATTATATTCAATTTGGCTTTAGGACAATTCTTTTTGTGTTTTTTTCATTTAAGACAAATTAAATGAAGATAATAATACCAAAGAATTTGTGTTTTCAATCATTTTCAGGAAGAAACTGAGTATTATCTGACAAAATTGCAGGGGTGTCAATACTTTTGGCCACAACTGTAGAACAACTGTATTTAATCTTGTACATCTGCTTACCACTGTTGCATAAAACACAGATATAAGGATGATACACGAATGGAATATGGATGGAAATCAGACTTTTATCAGTTTTTCATACACCTGTGTGAACATAGTCATACACTTCACATGTTAGATGGCATCATGGGTATTCTCTGATGGCTTACAGGTGTACTACAAATAATTGTGAAAGCCAATTTACTAAAGGGATCTTGTCAGGTCCCCAAACACTACTAACCTGCAAATATAGGGATAATCTGCAGGTTAATAGTGTTCAGGAACTGTGTGGCAGCCACATTGAAAGTGCGGCATCCAGGTTTGAAATTACCCTAATTTCTCCCGGCACTCTCTCTTTCAGTCAGAGGCGTGCCGACACTTTTCAGTCACTAGAACACAATTAGCGGCAGTTGTAAACACGGCCTGCCACACTGACAGCCAACACTGCACTAATACGCTACAGACACAGCTGTCAGTCAATGTTCCAGGTCGATCTTACAACTGCCCCTCACTATATACTGAGTGGTGACCTAAGCCATGCCGACCGAGCCTCTATGACTGAAAGCCGGTAGCTTCCAAAAGTAATAAATATATTCTTTTTTCATGGTTGTTGCACTTTCAGTGCGCAGGCTTCACAGTTTTTGGACTACTACTGACCTGCAGTTAAACCCATATCTACAGATCAATAGCGTTTGGGGACATGACAGGTTCCCATTAAATTCCTCTTGAGGAGAACCACACACATTGCAAAAATCGATGCAGTACAGAAAGTACATATTCTCTTAGGAAAAAGGGGCTGAGGCCTTTTTTCCACACATCAGTCATATTCAGTCATTTTTTTTAAGCTTAAACCACACACAACTGATGCAAAGTTGTGCACTGTTTTGGCATCCATTGCTGGATCAGAAAAGGCAGCATTCTGAGTTTACATATCTGACTCTTCTACCAATTTAGTAAAACAAATGTTCGGGAGTCGGGACGGACGCCCAAAAAATCTGGATAGCCAGAAAAATGGAAACAAGCCCTTACTTAAAGGGAACCTGTCAGCAGTTTTGGCCGATAGATACAGCCATCACCTTTCAGGGCTGATATATAGCATTCTATAATGCTGTATATCTGCACCCAACCCGACCTGGAAGAGAAGAAAAATAACTTTCTTATACTCACCTGCGGAGCGTTCTGGTCCGATGGGTGACACTCTTCTTGGTCCGGCTACTCCCATCCTATGATCGCCATCCTCCTGCTTGCTTCGTGTGGATGACGCAACCCCCCTTGGACCAGACCGCCTGCAGTTATTTTTTTTCTCTTACAGGTCAGGTTGGGGGAAGATATACAGCATTATAGAATGAGGTACAGCTTCTATAATGTAATGCTGTAGATAAGCCCCTGATGTATCCTGAAAGATGGGAAAAAGAGGTTAGATTATACTCACCCAGGGGCGGTCCCACTGCGGTCTGGTCCGGGGCCTCCCATCTTCATAGGATTACGTCCTCTTCTTGTTTTCTTGCCACGGCATCGGCGCAGGCGTACTTTGTCTGCCCTGTTGATGGCAGAGCAAAGTACTGCAGTGCGCAGGCGCCGGGAAAGGTCAGAGAGGCCCGGCGCCTGCGCACTGCAATACTTTGCTCTGCCCTCAACAGGGCAGACAAAGTACGCCGGAGCCCCAGCGTGAAGACAAGAAGAGGATGTCATCCTTTGAAGATGGGAGGCCCTGGACCAGACTGCGACGCCCATCGTACCGGACCACAGCGGGACCGACTCTGGGTGAGTATATTATAACCTCTTTTTCTCATCTTTCAGGATACATCGGGGGCTTATCTATAGCATTACAGAATTCTGTAGATAAGCCCCTGATGTCGGTGGGCTTAGCTCATCTTCGATTTTGGGGGTGACAGGTTCCCTTTAAATGCTACAGTTGTGTGATAAAGTGTTTGCCCCCTTCCTGATTTCCTATTCTTTTGTATGTTTGTCACACAAATCTTTCTGATAACCAAACAAATTTAAATATTAGATAAAGATAACACAAGTAAACACAAAATGCAGTTTTTAAATTAAGGTTTTTATTATTGAGGGAAAAGAAATCCAAACCTACAGGGCCCTGTGTGAAAAACTGATTGCCTAGCCGCCCCCCCCCCCTTAAAACATAAATTAACTGCTGTGGTTTATCACATCTTCAGGAACCAGAGTTTAAATTCCCTAGAAAACAACCAGCCCTGATTACTGTCACACCTGTTCTCAATCAAGAAATCATTTCAATAGAACCTGACAAAGTGGAGTAGACAAAAAGCTCCTCACAAGCTTGACATCATGCCATGATCCAAAGAAATTCTGGAACAAATGAGAAACAAAGTACTAATTGAGATCTATCAGTCCCCCAGGTGTTGACCCTCACTGCGCTGGTATGTTTGGTCACCTCTACTGTTTTATCACCAACATACTGATCCTAGAACACCCTAAAGCACAGAAATGTACACTTCACTACCTGTGTTAATTCAGTATTTTTTAAACAGGTTAACAATTATGCTTTCACATGAAATGGCACAAGAACTAAATAATTCTTGCGGCATTAACCCTACGTGAAGGTTTCTCAATGAACTGTTACATCAAAAGATGAACTGTATAGATCGGCAAAAGAAACAAGCAGAAAACTAACTGGACAAGGACAAAGAGGATACAGAAAAAAATCCTCAATTACAGAATTTAGTGACCCCAAACCATTTTTTAACATATTGGCAAATAAAGTAATGCAAACAATGTCCATGGAAAAGATGTCTCTTGCCATTACAAACACTGCACTGACAGAACAATCAAAAGGAAACACACAGATCCTGTTTGCATAAAACAGTACAGCTTAGACATCCCACAAACTTCCATGTCTTTCCACAAATTACCGTATATGATTTCATGGAAAAGACAGGAGAGAAGGCTAAAAGTGGTACAACACTCAGGCTCCAAGCCCCAGTGGTGGGTCTATGGACACAGAAGAGCGGGTGTGCTTCGCCTTCACAAACACCTATTCAATTCGACAGGAATTATGGGAACATCGTCTGATCAGCTATCTCGACTGTCTGTAGCCTCAGTGCCAGTGGTCGGAGTCTGGGGGGAGTAATTTCCATCTCAGCCAGTAAAGAGGCTAGCATCACCATAATGGCACCCAGTTGTTAGTGAGGACAACCAAGACAGAGGTTTTTATGGTAGCAATAATATACTCAGCTCTTCTGTAGCTCAAAAGTTTGGCAGTCACTTTACATGTGCAAGTTTTATATGAAAATTGTGTCCTAACTTTATGGTTTAGAGTCATCACCATCTTCTACTCCAGTTTGCCTTGCATGTGTTTCTTAGACGGTATTTCAAGGACTTTCAAAATAGTTGCCTTTCCCTGTGTTAGGCCATTAGTGGTGGTTTTTCTCCTGGACAACCCATCTATCATCTGATTCAAGGCCTATAGTGCTCCAGTGAGCATCGGCGTCCCGAAGAAGCATTTTGCGAAACGCGCGTCGAGGCAGAGGGACGCCGAGGACACAGCACGCAGCACACTATAGGTGATTAAGTCTTTATTTACTTTCTATTTAACACCTTCTTTCTATGTCCATTACATTACTATGAGAAAGTTTACTTATTTTGACTATGTCAGCCGCTAAGCACTGCTGTGCTAAGTGACACTATTAGACACAATTGCAGGTTAATTTTCAGCCCTGCTTTTTCCTATGGGCATATGACATTTTTTCGCTTGTGGTGTTTAGCTACATACCTTATACCAGAGATAGTTGTGCTACCATACTATAGTTATCTGTTGTCCTATGGATTTTTAGTCCCTCCATCTTTTATTTTGTTATTGTCATATATATATTTTATATTGTCTTCAATAAAATCTATTTTTAGTGAAAAAGTACCACACTCTTTTTGGTATTATATTCATTTTCAGTTCCAAAGATGTGATGTTACAGCTCTTCATAACCCTAGAGTCTCTGCCATTTGTCTCCCTACCTTGTATTTGGTAGTTTCACCAGAGGCCAGACTACACAAAATTAGATTGTTGTCTGTTACCATGGAGAACACATAAAACATATAGGTGTCAAATAAAATGAAAGGAAATTTTAAAATAAAGTGGCTTTAATAAACATTGTTATATCTCATCAATGAAATCTGCCCTATTGAGGGCAGAGCAAAGTACTGCAGTGCACAGGCGCCGGGAAAGGTCAGAGTCCCAGCACCTGCGCACTGCAGTACTTTGCTCTGCCCTCAACAGGGCAGACAATGTATGCCTGTGCCGGAGCCACAGCGCGAATACAAGAAGAGGACGTCATCCTATGAAGATGGGAGGCCCCGGACCGGACCGCGACGCCCATCGGACCGGACCACCCCCCCAGGTGAGTATAATCTAACCTCTTTTTCTTACCTTTCAGGATACATCGGGGGTTTATTTACAGCATTACAGAATGCTGTAGATAAGCCCCTGATGCTGGTGGGCTTAGCTCATCGTCGATTTTGGGGGTGACAGGTTCCCTTTAAGTGAATTCTCTGTGCCGGGATATGCATCTTGGATGAAACTCTCACCAGCTCATATCCAAGCCACAATATTGCACACTGTAATTTTGATTTTTATAAATTAAAAAAAACCTAAAAAACAAAACATCAGACAAACATGTGGCACACAGATTGTAAACTATCAGATCTATAAAGCCACATTCACAAGGAAATATTACTTACTCACACCAATAATATAAGCTCCTTTTTCACATTCTTGAAATAGATTCCAATTTTCGCTCAGTTCAACAGTCAATAAATAACTATGTCTCAGAGGGTAAAAATACATAATTCTTGCAGCTTTTAATGATGTCACCGCATATACACATAGCTTTATATCCCAGCAATACAAAGTATAGTACAAATAGACACCCAAGAATTATTCCCCTATTCTGGTTATGCAATATTTTTCTAAAGTTGCAGCTGGCATGTTCCTTAAAGGGAACTTGTCACCTCTTTTTGCCGCTATAAGATGCGGCCACTGCCTATCGGAGCTTATCTATAGCATTCTGTAATGCTGTAGATAAACCCTGGTCCGATCTGAAAGATAAGACAAACAAGTGACGGAAAGGTCAGAGACCCGGCGCCTGCGCACTGCAGTACTTTGCTCTGCCCTCAACTGGGCAAATCAGTACGCCTGCGCGGCACGAAGCAAGCAGGATGACGACATCGCATGAAGATGGAGGCGCCAGGACCTGCGACGCCCATCGGACCCGACCGCCCCTGGGTGATTATAATAAAACTTGTTTTTCTTCTCTCTCAGGTCGGACCAGGGGCTTATCTACAGCATTACAGAATGCTGTAGATAAGCCCCGAAAGGCAGTGGCCGTATCTTATAGTGGCAAAATGAGGTGACAGGTTTCCTTTAACCCCTTTCTGACCTCGGATGGGATAGTACGTCCGAGGTCAGATCCCCTGCTTTGATGTGGGCTCCGGCGGTGAGCCCGCATCAAAGCCGGGACATGTCAGCTGTTTTGAACAGCTGACATGTGCCCACAATAGCGGCGGGTGGAATCGCGATTCACCCACAGCTATTAACTAGTTAAATGCCGCTGTCAAACGCTGCCAGTGGCATTTAACTAGCGCTTCCGGCCATCAGCCGGAAATGAGCGCATCGCTGACCCCCGTCATGTGATCGGGGGTCAGCGATGCATCGGCATATCAACCAGAGGTATCCTTGAGACCTCTATGGTTGTTGATGCCAGATTGCTATTAGTGCCACCCTGTGGTCGGCGCTCATAGCAATGCAGGAATTCAGCTACAAAGGAACAATCGGAGTAAAGTTTGGAATTTTTTTCACCACTTAAGATAACAGAGAACCTAGACATGTTTGGTGTCTATGAACTTGTACTGACCTGGAGAATTATAATGGCAGGTCAGTTTTAGCATTTAGTGAACCTAGCAAAAAAGCTAAACAAAAAACAAGTGTGGGATTGCACTTTTTTTTTGCAATTTCACTTCATTTGGAATTTTTTTCCCGTTTTCTAGTACACGATATGGTAAAACCAATGATGTCGTTCAAAAGTACAGCTCGTCACGCAAAAAAATAAACCCTCGCATGGCCATATTGACGGAAAAATAAAAAAAGTTATGGCTCTGGAAAAGAAAGGAGCGAAAAACAAACGCAAAACTGAAAAAAGCTCCGGGGGTTAAGGGGTATGCCAGCAAGGGCAGGGTCCTCTTCCCTCTGTACCAGTCTGTCATTGTTAGTTTGTTTACTGTAAGCGATATTTGTATTTTGATGTAACCCCTTCTCATGTACAGCACCATGGAATTAATGGTGCTATATAAATAAATAATAATAATAATAATAAAAGGGAACCTGTCCGGTCCCTCATGGCCTCCAATCCATCAGCATTCAGCTATGTGTGATTAAACTCCCTCCTTAACCAGCCCTGTATAACATAATTCAGTTAAATAAATGCTTTAAAAAAAACATTCACAACCTCTACTTTCCTATGACAATGATATTATATGATGGCTTTGACTAGTGTATGGAGGGTTAGTTCCTCAGACTAGTCAGCTCTCTTTCCATGTTATAGATCACATAATTTGCACGGACGGCGTGATTGCTGCTTATGTAAATCTGTGCACGTGAGCAGCTCATTCTGGCAGCATCACTACATCTCTGAAGTAGGCTATGTGTATGCTTCCTGGCTTCAGAGGCGCTCACTGCGCATGTACAGAAGTTTAGAAAATGGCTCCCGGGGTGCAGTATTATTATGTAAGTGAGCATTAGTATTATTGCATGGGGTAAATAGAACATTATTATTGTTTGGGGCACAAACAAGAAAATGATTGAATGGACGCATAAAGAGGAAGATAATTATTATATGGAAGTGCAAAGAGATACAATTATTGCATAGGGCACAAGGAGGGACATTATTGTATAGGGAGACAGATGTAATTATTGTATAGGGACACTGAGGGATGTAATTATTGTATAGGGACACTAAGGGATGTAATTATTGTACGGGGGTGCAAAAGTGGGACAGTGCAAAGTGGTCCTGCTTTCTGCATTGAGGCACAAAGAGTGCTTTTACTGTGTGGAGGCATAATTCGTATGGCGGCATTATATAGAGTCATTCTGCTGAATAAAGTTAACCATGGTGGTAATATGTGGTCACTGTGTGGCAATATTATTTGCACCTTTTGTTGCGGCACTGCAGGTGGCAATGGTGTTAGTATAGTAGGTTTTGTTCAGTAGCAGTGTAGTGGTATATTTACTAATATAGTGGTATTATGTGCTAACCGTTAGACTGTGTTGCTTATATATTTGTTTTTTATTTTTTTGTTTGTTTTGTGTATTTGATGGAATGGCAAGAGAGACATATCTCCTAACAGACTAACGTAGGCACACAAAGTAAAAAGTGGAGGCTGTGAAGCCCAAATCCAAAACGTGCGACTTAAAACCCAACAAAGAGCATTGAGTGCCCAAAATATCCATTGACCTGAATATCTAGAAAGCAGAGCACAAAGAAATACAAACCATGAAATGCACCAAATAACATAGATAAGTAGTAATGAGTATGGGTTTATACACTGAAATTGTCATTTGCTTTTTTTCTTTGCTGCCACAAGGTAAACACAACCCACGAAACACAGCACAACCCTAACATGTTTCGCCTGGAGCTTACTCATAGGGAATCTATTTGTATATTAAATCTTAATCTCATGATACCTAGAAATGCACGGATCAATCTTTCTTTTAATAAACTGTATCAAACAAAGGCAAATGTAAAATCAACTTTAAAGGGACACTGTCACCTGAATTTGGAGGGAACAATCTTCAGCCATGGAGGCGGGGTTTTGGGGTTTTTGATTCACCCTTTCCTTACCCGCTGGCTGCATGCTGGCTGCAATATTGGATTGAAGTTCATTCTCTGTCCTCCATAGTACATGCCTGCGCTGTGCAAGATTACCTTGTGCAGGCATGTACTACGGAGGACAGAGAATGAACTTCAATCCAATATTGCAGCCAGCATGCAGCCAGCGGGTAAGGAAAGGGTGAATCAAAAACCCCAAAACCCCGCCTCCATGGCTGAAGATTGTTCCCTCCAAATTCAGGTGACAGTGTCCCTTTAAACAAATATATACCTATATATATATATATATATATAGATAGATATATATAGATAGATATAGATATACTGTATATATAGTAAAAAAAACACAACCTAATAGAATATTTCCCAACTATGGCTGCAATTCTTCAGAAACTGACACATTCCCATGTGTGTATAAAATAGAAGCTGATCTGGGTCATTCTGCTGCTGAAAGAAGAGATAGCTATGCTCTTGGCTATCGTGGAAGCTCCCTCCTCCTGCAAAATATTGGACAAGTGACATGAAACTATGTTCACACAGATGTGGAATAGATTTGGACATTGTGCATGGAAGGTGAAATCAAGGGCGTGGGGATGCATTCATTGTACATATCACATCTTTCCACATGGTTCCTGAATACCAGGGGAAATCTTTCCAAGCCTAATTTTTTTTTTCTTTGTTTAATATTTTTTCCTTCTAATTTTTCTCCCTGCATAGAGAAAGCAAAAGAGCTCCTCCTTATGCAATAATCCATCCTATGCGACCATAATTACATTTTTTTCTTCCCCACTGGGTGTTTAGTACAGGTATACCCTGTGACTTTAAGTTTCTCTTTTCAGGCTTATAATTACTCATTCCTCCTGAGAATAGAAATCAACTCTATACACAAACTTTCAGGAGAGTCCAAGATGCAGTGTAAAGCATGGAGAACGAACAAAAAAGCCTAAACCTCTGGTAAGGTGGTGGATATTGTTCTTCAGCCAACAATGAAACTGCGGAGACAGATTATAGTACTAACGTAATGCAGCAAGGCTTAAAAGCAGACGCCACAAAATAAAAAAAGGTGTATCCTAGATTATCAATGGGAGAAAACTGCTCAAAGCATTTGGGAGCTTCCCATAAAACATGGCTAGAACAGATAATGAATTCCTGGGACAGCTGTACATAAAAAGAGGACTGAGTCACAGCTGAAGGTAATACCTACTCATGGCATACTTTACATGGATCACAAATGCAATATATCCCACTATGTACTCCCCTGCCCCCATAGGACATGACAATTCTTAGGATAACTGTATACCACAGGGACATGCTGCACATCTTTGGGGAATTTCCTCAAAAATCCTACTGATCTCACAGCAAGTTATAAGACAGACTGAAGAAGCAGCTCAGCCCTCAGATATAGTCATCTGTATGCCAAGCCACCTACACAGACATCAAAGAAACAAGTCATCCGGCTAAGGAGAATGCTGACACAAGAAGAGGCAATACCAGCGTCCATGCCAGCAAAGCTTTGAATTCCTAGTCTTTTAATGAGGCACTAGAACATGCAGTTTCTTGTAGACAGCTCCCATTTCTATCTAGATGCATAAAAAGCATCTATGAAGAATGATGTAATAAAAGGTTACAATTTGGAAGGACTATATGTAAAAGATATACCGTGACAGTACCTATGAATCTGACACCATCCCAAAAATATTCCTGTCACCGTTAATAGGCAAACTCCATATTGCAGACCCCATCTCACATTACTAGACATTCTAGCTTCTGCTTAAATCCCCCAACCCCCATCCTAAACAAGTGTTGTCATTTTACAACATGCCAAATGTGGTGCTATAAAAACATGCCAGGAATACAAGCATGGACGGAAGGAGAATAGATACAAAGTATCTACTACAGTAACAAGTAGGTGAAAACAAAATACTAAACATAAATATTTACTGTACAGGTGTTCAATAACTAAATATTACCATCTAAATAGTACAACGTGCCCTTTGACCACTGGGTCAGACTGTGTGATGGTCTACAGTACACGTGGAGTTGTAAGATTAGGCTTCAGTTACCCCACCAATAAGGTCAGGGACCCCGTGTGTCGAATTCTGCGATGATGCTCTATCGCAGTCACCTAGAGCAAGCGGTGAGCAATTGTGGATTATACACGTGCATCAATAACTTGCCATTTCTATTAGACCACATACACATGAGCATATTTTTGGCTCAAGTGCTGCCTGTGAAAAATGTGACAGCGCTCAGTGACATGTTATTTATTAGAGCTGTTCAGGTGACAGGTTTTTTTTACGGACCGAAAAAAAAAAAAAAAGGAAATTGCAGCATGTAATAGACTTCTCTGTATTTCGGATGAAACTCGCCTTCTCTAGTCTATGGTTGCACAAAAAAAAACATCAAATCAGATCCCATACAGATCAGCTGTACAGCACCCGATTTGTATGGCTACATTACAATTCTATGACATAGGAAACTGGATTTGGCTTTATAAACTTCAATGACCTCAGACCTCTAAAAACGGATACCATATGGATTACATACAGATGAAAAACGGACGTTTTATTTGGATAAACATCACTTTTTTTTTTTTTTTTATATACGCTTGCATGATCTTAGCCTTAAAGGAATATCGTGGCCCTATAAACTCAAATAATCCAAAAATATTTAACCAAGAAAAAAAAAAAAAAACAGTGGCTAATAAAACAATGTAGTCACAAGTACATTAGTGATCAATGACCAAAACTGCACAGAGGAAAGCATACAATAGTACAGAAGCATCGGGCAAGTCCACTGCGGATAGGGCTGAAAGGCTTCCCTACAGCACTACCCTCCACATGCCATATACCGTCAGTGGTCCTACATGAGAGAAGACCCTTACCAGCTCTGGTGTGTGGCTCTCTGCCTCCAGTTCAGGCTCCATTGTAGCAGCAGCATCCTTATACTGCTGAGGAGACTCGATCACCAATTCTTTCTTGACACTCTTGGTCGTGCCTGTCCTGTTTTGCATCTTCAGTGAGCCACGGTTCCAGTAACAGGTCTCCCAAAAAATGTCACAGTGCTTCAATAAGAGAGAACATGTCAGAAAAGCGGAGGGAGTGGGAAGTGCCTCTCCCAGCTTTGGAAAGTCTCAAAGCAGGAAGAAAAAAAAAAAAAAAAAAGAACAAAAATTGGAGAGTTCTTTTCTAGAGAGAAATCCAGTGCAGTTGTGAGCCAGCCTCGGAAGGGGGCTGGCATCGTGTCCGGGCTGGGAAAGGAGGCTCTGCTTTCAGGACACCAGGCTGTGCATGGTGCCCGCTGGCTCAGCCCGGGGCAGATGTGCTCCTCACAGCAGCATGGCTTTGTTTTATGACCTAGGCTGGAGCTCTCAGACAATCAGACGGGTTTTGTTCTTTTTTATGAGAGATGACAGTAAAAGCTATGTATAAGAGAACGCTACCTCGCTCTGTGAAATGTGCACACCCATGTAATCTGTTACTAATCACAAGGGAGGAACATTACACCAACTTCTTCAATTAAACTGGCTTAGCTCCCAGCCAATGACTCTATGTAAAAAATGCCATAGCGAGCACCTGTGCGGGAATAATACTGCAACGCTACGGGTTCTATTAACCGCAAACGGAATATCCACCTTAGAATTAGACAATTGTAATTCTACACGAATAAGTCTCACATGAGCAAAACAATCTAGATTACACAAAGTGGCTTCATTATCGCACCCTACTGTTGGGGAACCTTTCCTTGGAAGTCTGACCTGGCATTGTTTTCTGGACACTTGGCGTAAACAATTAAATCTTCCCCAAAAATGTACACTGATCACTATGATCCCATCAGAGCTGAGCTGTGTCGCCGTGTGAATTACCATTAGAAAAGCCTTCTGTCCATATGCTCTACTAGGCCATAAGGCGGTAACACATACAGCAGAGTGCCAGGCCCTGGTGTCAGGAGAGCTGCCTACAAAAGAGTTTTGTCATGGTTGGATAACCTCGCCAACATTTGGCCTTCATCACAATGATCTGCATGCAAGACCAACCAATCGATTGAAACAAAAACCACATATACCCTGGACCAAGCTCCTACCCTCGCAGCCATAGAAAACACTTTTGGGGATAGGATATAGTTGAAAATTAAGTTCCTATCTAACGTAAGATAAAAAAAGTTAAAGTCAGAAGGAATAAAATTATGTAAACCCCTATCCTATGGCTGTAAGGTAAATATAGGGCAACATGGTGGCTCAGTGGTTAGCACTGCAGCCTTTTAATACTGGAGTCCTGGGTTGAAATCAACATCTGCAAAGAGTTTCTATGTTCTCCCCGTGTTTGATTGAATTTCTTCCAGGTTCTCCAGTTTACTCAGACTCCAAAGACGTACTGATAAGCAATTTATATTGTGAGCCCCAATGGGGACAGCGATAATAATGTCTGTAAAGTGCTGTGGAATTAATGACGCAATATAAATAAGAAAAATAAACATCAAATACATCGTACATACATCATACATCTAGGAATACATAGACCGCAGAAAAGCTCAGTACGTAAGGCACTAATAAGAGCATCACAGGACACAAATTACCCCATTTACCTCTATATGAAATCAACCCTGTATATAAATATGGTGAAGGCCCTATGCCCCTCTAAGGGCGTGTATAAGGCTCTGTACAAAACACAGCTATAAATACTTGTACACATGAAGCTTACAGGGGTTCCTGCACATAGGGCCTAACTAGCTGATCGGTGGGTGTCGAACCACTAGGACCCGCATCGATCAGATTGGGAATTTATTTCATCCCATATGGGGAACTTTCATCCCCGTTACAAAATGGTTGAGGTCAGACTCCGACCACCTCTCCATTCAGTCTGCATCCACAAGGGATGATCGTGAGCACTGCCGCTCCATTCTGACAGGGAGAGGAGTAAGGGTATGTTCACACGTTCAGGATTTCCATCCTTTTTTTTTCCTGACTGTTTTTTAAAAAACTGCAGCTCTTGGCAGAAAACGCAGGTCCTTTTTTTGGTCCTTTTTTGGTCCGTTTTTGATGCGTTTTTTGATGCGTTTTTTGATGCAGTTTTCTAGCCAGAGTCTGTGTGTTTTCTAGGAATTTTTTTAGGGTTAAAATGGCTGAAAATACCCTACCCCTACCCCTACCCCTAACCCTACCCCTAACCCTACCCCTAACCCTAACCCTACCCCTAACCCTACCCCTAACCCTACCCCTATTCTAACCTTAGTGAAGAAAAAAAAAAAAAAAAATTCTTTATTTTTTTTATTGTCCCTACCTATGGGGGTGACAAAGGGGGGGGGGTGTCATTTACTATTTTTTTATTTTGATCACTGAGATAGGTTATATCTCAGTGATCAAAATGCACTTTGGAACGAATCTGCCGGCCGGCAGATTCGGCGGGCGCACTGCGCATGCGCCCGCCATTTTGCAAGATGGCGGCGCCCAGGGAGAAGACGGCCGGACGGACACCGGGACGCCGGGTGAGTATAAGGGGGGGAGATTAGGGCACGGGGGGGGGCATCAGAGCACTGGGGGGGGGCATCGGAGCACTGGGGGGGGGGCATCGGAGCACGGGGGGCGGGATCGGAACACGGGGGGGGGGCAGCCACACTCCGCCCACGCACTTCCGCCCGCTCCCCGCACTTCCTGCTGCAGCGGTTCTGCACATCAAACCGCAGTAAAACCCGCAGATATATTTTTGATCTGCGGGTTTTACTGCGGTTTGGACCTCACAATGGAGGTCTATGGGTGCAGAACCGCTGCTGCTCCGGAAAAAGAATTGACATGCTCCTTCTTTTTTCCGGGAGCTATTCAGCGCGTCTTTTTTTTTACAATTTCCGGACCATGTGCACAGTGTGTCCTGTTTTCCATAGGGTACAGTGTACTGTACCCTGCATGCAAAACCGCCGCGGTTCCGCGGTAAAAAACGCACTGTGTGAACATGGCCTTACCCATTCTGCCGATCAGTGCAAGTCATAACTTGTTTTCACTGGATAACAAATGCAGATGAAGGACCCCAAGATGACTGACTTTAATAGGTGGCCATATGCAGACCATGCAAGAAACAGTCTTGTTTCCAGTTCCATAGTGACATGAACCAAGCAGATTGAATTTACAGCTTTGGCATAGCAGAAAATCCTGGCGTTACAGGTATAGAACCTTCAGAAGAAGATGAAGGTATCAAAATGTGGATCATGGGATATGACACAAATATTCTAGATAAGCCTCAATAGTATGAATCCATAAACCATACACCATCAGTCATAAGATGAATCCCTTTCTTGTCTCTATTCCAGCACAAACACACACATTTGTTTACAGCTCGAAATAATAGTACCATAATTCAGAAATCTCGACACCGCCAGCACTGTGACAGCTGGAGAAAAGGAATCCCTGTCCCCATTATGTCGGGTTATTTATTTAATTAGTGCGATTCTTCGGCGGCTCATGGTGCATGACGCTGGTGTCAACAGTTCACTTTTCACGTTCAGTTGAGCAGGAATGTTTCATTATTTCTCGTGATGATCTATATATACAGCAGACGCAGGGATGAGCTCATGACATAAGATTACTGAATCATTCCCTAGGTGAAACCCAGTTGACAGAATTGATTTCTTAACATTGCAGGTTTTAATCTGTAAAGTGTTCACCAAGACCTTATGCACCCACCTAACACCTACTCCCCAAACTTCTCATTTACGTAAGTGCTCAACAGTAAAAAAAATATACTTTAAAATAATGTTTATTTGGGACTTTGCTAACAGGTTGTCAGGATCTGATCACACTAGCGAAGTGGCAGTGACATATGTTGCCAGATTCGTCCTGACTAGTGATGAGCGCAAGTGCGCAGGTAAGCACCAGGTGCTGGAGTGACATCTTCGAGTCCCCACGGTCTGCATAGGAGGATTCCCTGTGTATGTCAGGCAATTTCTGCATGTTTTGTGGCTGTTTAACAGCTGCAAAACATTCAACCGCGAGCACCTGAACATGTCCCTCAAGCACCTGCCATACTTGGTGCATACCCGAGCACCCTAGGCAAACTTGAGTGACGAGTACTTGAGCTCATCACTAGTTCTGACTCCACCAACTCTGCAATGGGAACTATTTGTTACAGCACTTTTGTCATCATCACAATATCTTCTGCACATGGCCATGCTATCACCTTGTTTTGCACACAAAATTTGTATATTTAGTTTTCTTTCTAGGGAAGAATATCCAACAGAACACATGCCCCATTTGCTCTAATAACATACAACACCTAAGAAAAATAAAATGAGTTCATCTGGACTGTGTTCACACCTTGCAGTAGTGATGTGGCCTAAGCCATGCTGGCGTACATGAAATCTCAGATTCCTGCACCCAACAGCAGGTTGATGGTTAGCGGCAGTGTTGTATTGTGACTATTAGGCCGGGATCACACATACGCGAGATACGGCCGAGTCTCGCAGGTGAAAACCCAGCTCTGGCACTCCAAAGCGTGCAGTCGCACAGCAATACATGGAGCTGCACGCTCCGCTCTGGAGTGCCGGCGCCAGGGTTTTCACCTGCGAGACTCGGCCGTATCTCGCGTATGTGTGATCCTGGCCTTAGCAGCATTACTGTTTGGCCATTAACAGTATAACCTCTTTGAGCAACAATCAATTAGAAACCTGCACGAAGGTCTGAATTCTCAGTGTGGTTAGGATGTGGCTGATAGTGCAGGTATCACATTTCCATCATCTGTATAGTGGTTCCATAGCAATAATTTTCACTTGCCAAAACACATAAATTACAACAGATTTTTAGTTTATTTTTTTTGCCCCACACGAAACAATCTCTAAAACTGTGACAGACAGAAGTGGTTCAGTACATATAGGATGACAGACAAGATTGCAGGAGCGCACAATAACAGCTGATAAAATATTGTCTTTGGATGGTGCATCCAGAACGACCAATCTTTTCCTTCTAGGATAATAAACAGCTGAGAAAACCTTTAAGCTGGAGAATGATAACACATCGCACACTCGTCCTCCCCCCAAGTCTACGTAGATTTTACAATGCACTTAACATATACACCAAGTATCGACATAACGCACACGAGCACCGAACCCTTCTGAAATATGTGCTGAGCCATGTGTTTGCTGCTCCATTTTCCAGAATATTCTCCTCCCTGGCCCATAAATTAAACTCAGGAGTAAACGCATCAGAAATACAATGTACTGTAATACTAAAATCTTACCAGTAACTTTCTGCACAGCTCGGCAATTTTTTCTCTTTGTGACTAAATTAATATAATCACAGAAAATACAAATGATAATCCAGGAGAATATTACTAACCACCAATGCTCAAAGAAATAAAGGACTCCATTAAAAGAAGATTTTTATTTCGTGTGCCTTGAAACAGATTACCTAAGTCCAAACTAAAGTAAGAGAGAAGGATAACTTCTAACAATGAGTTTTTGACGATTTTGTATTCTTGTGTCAGAAACACATCTTACAATTCCAGAAAAGTGGACTGGGTTAATAGAAATCTCACTCAAAATGCTTTTTTTCTTTTTAGCTGTGTAAACAGACCTGCTGTGCGTGTTTCAAATCCGCAACATGACAATTTCTCTTGCGGGAATGTTGATTTTTATGTGCTATTTTCACATTACAAACGCATGCAATCTATATAAGTCTAGATCAATAACATTTTAGCCAAGCCAAATACTAGGAAGTATCTAAATCAAAGTTCTGTATATGCTCGAGTATAAGCCGACCCCCCTAATTTTGCCACAAAAAACTGGGAAAACTTAATGACTAGAGTATAAGCCTAGAGTGGAAAATGCAGCAGCTACTGGTAAATTTCAAAAATAAAAATAGATACCAATAAAAGTAAAATTAATTAAGACATCAGTGGGTTAAGTGTTTTTGAATATCCATATTGAATCAGGAGCCCCATATAATGCTCCATAAAGTTTGATGGGCCCCATTAGATGCTCCATATTAAAATATGCCCCATATAATCCTGCATAAAGGGTAATAAGGGCCCCATAAGATGCTCCATAGAGATATTTGCCCTATATAGTGCTGCACAAACGTTATGGCCCCATAAGATGCTCCATACAGTCACTTGCCCCATATAATGCTGCACAAACGTTATGGCCCCATAAGATGCTCCATACAGACACTTGCCCCATTATAGTGTTGCACAAACGTTATGGCCCCATAAGATCATCCATACAGTCACTTGCCCCATTATAATGCTGCACAAGCGTTATGGCCCCATAAGATCATCCATACAGTCACTTGCCCCATATAGTGCTGCACAAGCGTTATGGCCCCATAAGATGCTCCGCACAATCACTTGCCCCATTATAATGCTGCACAAGCGTTATGGCCCCATAAGATGCTCCGTACTGTCACTTGTCTCATTATAATGCTGCACAAGCGTTATGGCCCCATAAGATGCTCCGTACAGTCACTTGTCCCATTATAATGCTGCACAAGCGTTATGGCCCCATAAGATGCTCCGTACAGTCACTTGCCCCATATAGTGCTGCACAAGCGTTATGGCCCCATAAGATGCTCCGTACAGTCACTTGCCCCATTATAATGCTGCACAAGCGTTATGGTCCCATAAGATGATCCGTACAGTCACTTGCCCCATTATAGTGCTGCACAAGCGTTATGGCCCCATAAGATGCTCTGTACAGTCACTTGCCCCATTATAATGCTGCACAAGCGTTATGGCCCCATAAGATGCTCCGTACAGTCACTTGTCCCATTATAATGCTGCACAAGCGTTATGGCCCCATAAGATGCTCCATATAGTCACTTGCCCCTTATGCCTTTGCTGCGATAAAAAAAAAATCACATATTCACCTCTCTTCGCTCAGGACCCCCGGCACTTTCAATATTTACCTGCTCCTCGTGCGGCTCCGTCTTCAGCGCTGACGTTCAGCAGAGGGCGCGCACTGACCACGTCACCGCACCCTCTGACCTGAGCGTCACAGCCAGAGGACGATGAAGACGGAGCCGCACCGGAACGAGGAGCGGTAAATATCGCGCAGCGCTGCGCTCCCCCTCCCCGTATACTTACCTGCTCCTGGCGCTGTGTCCCTGCTTCTTCCAGCGCTGCATCTTCTTCCTGTATTGAGCGGTCACAGTTACCGCTCATTACAGTAATGAATATGCGGCTCCACCTATATGGGAAGTGGAGCCGCATATTCATTACTGTAATGAGTGGTACCATGTGACCGCTCAGTACAGGAAGAAACTGCAGCGCTGGAAGAAGCGGGGACCTGCAGGGACCGCGCCGGGAGTAGGTAAGTATAATTACACAGCCCCCGCTCCCCCTCCCCTGCCGACCCCTGGGTATGACTCGAGTATAAGCCGAGAGGGGGACTTTCAGCCCAATAAAGTGGGCTGAAAATCTCGGCTTATACTCGAGTATATACGGTACTTTGTTTCTCATTTGTTCCAGAATTTCATTGGATCATGGCATGATGTCAAGCTTGTGAGGAGCTTTTTGTCTACTTCACTTTCAGTCAGGTTCTATTGAAATGATTTCTTGATTGAGAACAGGTGTGACAGTAATCAGGGCTGGTTGTTTTCTAGGGAATTTAAACTCTGGTTCATGAAGATGTGATAAACCACAGTTAATTTGTTTTTTTTTTGGGGGGGGTGGGGGGAGGGGAAATCTCGGCTTATACTCGAGTATATACGGTAGCTTTATTCAAAACAAAACATATTAAAAGAGAAAAAAAATCTGAAGTGATAAAAAAAAGCATATAAAAATGCACTGAAAAACACAATTCAAAAACGCAAATAATCTAATTTACATAACAGATGCAAAAACACTGCCGAAAATCTGCAATACCAAAAACTTACCAAATGCTCATGGAAGGAATGTAGCCTAAAAGATCAAAAGCCCTTCATAGGTTTATAGGGAAACGGACTCCCTCAAATGCAATGAATCTGTTAGTGTACTGGTCATGGAGGGGATAGCACATTCATTTTCTACTGTGTTTCATGTAAATATACAGAGTGTAGAATATACAAAAAAAAATATTTTTTCCTACATGTATGTAAATATTATATGTAATCACCTACATAGTTCTTGAAAAAGCGCCCCTTTCACGCAATGTATCTGCTCAATAGTCTTCAACTTCCAAGCAGCCAAAGATACACGTTATAGGTATCTATAAATTATCACGTAGGCTAAGACCCATCTGATAATCCATCACTCAACATTGCAAAACAAATTCATCGGATCAAAAATGCTTGGTAGCTAGAGAAATATTCCGTTATCTACAACTCAAATATTTCATCTCCACCATACTAAGGAACTCTTCCCCACCTTATATGTTTACTCGATTTGAGCAGAGCTGCCGTCAGAACCCTCACGCTTCTGGCAACATCTCACTGCTCTATTCCCATATAAACCATCCTACGCATAGCAGACGTTTAATATAAACTTCCCATTGGGAATTGGACATTGGACTAACCTAGACCCAGAATGGTCCCAAATCTGGTCCTCTACCAGTGGGTTTCAAAACACTTTAATATTGGAAACAAACTACAAGGTGCTGACCAGATAGTACCAGGACTAGTGACCCCCGCAGTCCATGGCTACTCCCTCAATTATTGGAGACATGTACCACATATGGTGGTTATGCCCCACAGTCCGTAGACTCTGGATAAGAGCATACTTTCTAATTCTCATGGGCAAAAATACCAACCTCAAAAAGAACCATTAGGAAGCTCTACTGAATAAGCGAATCCCTAGTATCCTAAAGTATTTCCAGACTCTGATCTCTTTTATATTTCTAGTGGTTAAGCAAACCATAGCTTCGGTCTGGAACAAAAACAAGACTTGACCTTTCGGAAGTCGAAATATGCCTTTCATGGTACATGATTAATGCCAGCCTTCCTCACAGACAAAGTCCACAAGTTTGGAAAAGTTTAACTTCCCAGGACAGAATTCCCTAACCCTACCTATTTCACCACACCTCCATTCCGTCTAAATAACTCGGCCGTCCCCGATTCTACAGGTGGAACCTAGCAATTGTAAACATAACAGATATCCCCACTCAGGCCCCTCTCCCTTCCCTTATATGCCTGTCTTCTTTTACTGTACCTTCCTTAATCAAATGCTTTGTGTTAATATCTTGACTTGCATTATAAATGTAATATGTTAAAAATTCTTAATTCTTTATTGTTAAAAAAAAAAAAAAAAAAAATGCTTGATAAAATCCAATTCAGCAGGACTTGTACACATCACAGCTCCCAAACAAGTAGCCCTGTGGTGCCCTCGTATTAACCACTACCTAAACATGAAGGTTGGCACACCATCATCTATGAAAATTTTTACTGTCGTTCATCGGAGGCTTCATTTGATATAGCCCACCATAAACATTTTGGTCACAACAGATACCAGATCAAAATATACACCACCAGTGTAACAAATAAGAACAAAGCAATAAAAACCAAGCACAATATACAGTGACTGATGTACGTCAACATGGCTGGGTTCTAGATATTAGTCCTTCAATATATTAGCATAAAATCGTGTGGAATACCTAATCTTGACGCATTTCCCTCCCTACATTAGGAGTTTCTTCAGGTGATACCATAAGGTTAATATAATACACAGGTAAGGTGCAGGTCTGCATGGCCACCTTAAATTCTGAGATTAAAATGTTTATTTCTAACTAACATGAAAAAAAGCAATACTATGCCATAAGTGGAGATATGAGTTATACAGATCCAAGGATGGGGGCATTGGATCATTGTCTGCCCCAATGTGTGTCAAACCCCAATGTGAGCAGGTAATTGAAGCAGGTTATCTGATGAAGAGCAAACATGGAGTGTGTATACAAAGAAATTAACAGGTAGCTGTCAATGTTGGATAACCTTGTGTGGATAAGACAAAGAATAAACATTTTTTTTAAAATTATTATTCTTCTTTTATAGAATCCATGGATAAATCGGTGATTGGGGAACCTATTCATGTCAGTGGGTAAAATTGTGAACGTTTTGGTAGCTGGTAACTCATAGGCGTGCCATATCTCCCAGAATTATGACAAATTGATGTGTGGTATGCATAGACTGCTTGAAGGATGGTCAGTAAGATGACGACCTCTAGGAGGTTCCTGGGGGGAAATATAAACCACAGCAGTTTTGAGGGCTCAAACCGGATTAGAATTTAATTAATCTAATCAGCTGTTCCCCTTGCACCTCAGCGGGGAGAGGAGTGAGGGGTCTGGTGAGACTCTTTATAGCATGTCATATAAGGAATATCCATATCAGAATCCAAGAGAAGAAGCAACACGTATTGCAGAATTGTCCATATATCTTTCAGCGTTCTCCTCAGCCAGAAGCACTCATCGATCCAAATCGTAAGACATATTTGTATCTTATCATATTATTTTATTCTGTTATTGCCTGTATGAATGTTTTTTTTGCTATTACATCTTTTGTAACCCTTTTTAAGCACTGTACTCCTTTTATATATTAAATTTAAAAAAATTAAGTAAGTTTGTCCATTGTTGCTCTAACAATCTTGAGGAGAGAAAATAGCTTGGCTGTGTTACCTTGTAACCAGAATGCAAGTAGTGAAGTGATCAGGAGATTGGAAAAAATGGGTGTGCATGTGCACTAGTGCGGTGTCCAATGCAGGTGTTCCGTTGGCCTGGTAAAATGGCGAGTAGGAGCAACAAAGTGTGTCATGGAGGTGGAGACGTCTGTGAGGGTTGCTTAGGTCATTGTTGGCCTACTGGGTTGGTGAGTGGACAAGTGAGTGAGAAGCGGAGCCCCCATTACGGTCGCATCCTAGGCATGTGTGTCATGAGTGAATGGTGTTCATGACATAACATGACATGTTACGAATGGTCTCAAACTAGATACATGGAAAGAGACCTTTCTAACAATTCATATTTCCAACCCATATCACAAGGGAAGTTATCTTGGGTGCATCTCCTGAACCCTTCAAATAAATAATAAAGTATATTGTGCAAAATGACAATTTTCAGCACAATAATATGTCATGTAGGGAGTCCATGTTGCTATTTTGCAATAATGACAATTTTCTCCCCATGAAAGTTGGTTATGTGGTATCATACAATGCCATGTCTAAGCAGTACAATTTGAAAAGATCATGGTTATCTTTGGAATTTTTCCATAGACGTGTGGGATTCAGACTGCAGCTACTCACCTTCCTGAATGTTCCCAGAAGACCTTAAAAATATTTTGGTGGTGCCCATTCCAGACTGTCAACACGCAATCAGAGATTTCAGAAACCAAGTGGAATTGCACTAACTCTGCATGCAGGACAAGGCTCTCACACTTGTCATCTCCTGAGAACAGAGCCAGTTCAGAAAGCCACCTGCTTCAAGACGTCTGGGTCAGGCGGTGTCAGACACGCTGCATAACATCTTATTCTGACTACTGCAATTCTCTGACGGAAGACAGAGGCCAGAACAACACAGAGGTCAAGAGCTTTACTACTCACTCATAGAATGTAATGTGGACTTCAGAGTGAGGAAAAGCAATAGTAAAAGTCTCAAATAATTCATCTACTCAAAGGAAGAATGGAACTGTAAAAGCTAGGTGCACACTCCATTCAGAATAGGTCTGATGGCTTTCGTCTGCATCCCTCACCACCCAAAAAAAAGGAATTCAGGTGCACCTTTGCAACAGTGTCCTTATGTGCAGATGGGCACAAGTGTATTGTCTACTACATTCATGTGCCTGCCTAAAAACACAGACACATAAGGAAGCACAGGCAGAGTCTATCTGAACTAAACTTGTCTCAGTGAATGGCTCCCTCAGGGGCAACAGCATGTGCAAAATGAAAAACAAGGACAAAGCATACTTGTACTTGCTCCCTGAAAAACGGGATTCCGACAGCAAACCTGGACATGTGCCATCAATCTACTGCTGATTGCACTGTGTACCTAGTCTGAGACTATGTTCACATTGTATTTTACCCCATGTTTGAGCCCCCAAAAATGAGAATTGGACAGAAACCCCTGAAGGAGCCACTGTAATGAGCTAGATGGTGTCACTTTCTGCTTAGTCTGGCCTATTTTTCCAGCAGTGTAGACTTTATTTTGTTTGACATAAGACTGCTTTTTTTTTTAAATGACACCTCTAGAACAAAGGCCGGTGAAGTACAACGTGACTTAGTCTGGTTTACTTACATGAATGGCTCCAATGAAGGTTTTGGCAAAATTATTTTTTTTGGAGGGCATCAGATGGAAGCATCTGACTGGGTCTCAAATATAGGGTAAAATACAGTGTGAACATTGTCTAAAGCAGAAGCTGTAGTAAAGTTCAACAATAGGAAAGGTTGTTGTGCCATCTATCAAGGATAGAGGATGTAGACTGTATGTAGACTGTAGAGGGAAGAAGTGAAGTTAGTCTAGGGATACACAGAGAAAATGTGAACTTGATTAAAAGCGACATATACCAACACTGTTAGGCTATGTGCACATGTTGCGGATTTGCCTGTGGAATTTTCTGTGCGGATTCTGCATTTCTTTGCAGAAAACGCAGGTCAAAATCTGTACATTTTTAATGCGGATTTTGTGCGGATTTCATGCGTTTTTACCCCTGCGGATTTCTATCATGGAATGGGCGCAGAAACGCTGCAGATCCGCACAAAAAATTGACATGCTCCTTTTTTGAATCTGCTGCGTTTTCTGTACGAAATTTTCCGCACCATTAGCACAGCATTTTTTTTTTTTGCCATTGATTTACATTGTACTGTAAATCACTTGCGGATCTGCAGCGTTTCTGGGCGGAAAAAACGCAGGAAATCTGCAACGTGTGCACATAGGCTTAGAAACATTTCTATAGCCACAAGGCAGAAAAGCGATTTTCACAAACAAGAACATCTTGATTCATAAAGATAGTCAGTTTGTACACTAGTCATGATGAAGACTGTGCTGGAATAGGACCTGTTAGCTGCCATGCGCCACCGCAAGAAATGTATTCCAGTCATGGACTGAACTACATTACCGTCATAATTTAAGCCACTTTCTTGGTGAAAATTATGATGAATCTGCAGGTTACTCTTGGCCATGCCTTATCTTAGCCATGTTCTGCCCACTTTTCATAAAGTTGGCGGACCTGGCCAGAACTGCCATAAAAACAAAAGCAGCAAGAAAAAAAAAACCTCCAACACTTCTCTTTTTAGTTTTCTGATCACATCTGAGCGTGTCGCAAATCGTCTCACATCTACCAGAAGAAAATTACCGTAGTTTTATTTTCAGGTAAAATGAAAGACACCGGGAAAGAACCCAATAGACCCCATTATAAGTCATTGGGATCTGTCACGTCACTGATCCAACACTATTGTTTTGGTTACTAGGAACAGGAAACGAGAAATGACAACAACCGCAGATCACACTGGATTCATGATCGCTGTTTTGATGGATGCTGGATAAGACAGATTATCTGTCTGATATGATCAATTTAACTGATTAGTTTTTCCTCTATTGCCTTATAACGCATTATTCAGGTTGCCATCGGGTATGAGTTTTTCATGATGACAATATCTGTAAAGTGCTGTGTGTAATATGTAGGAGCTGAGTAAGCAAGTATAATAAATAAAAATGATATTCACCGACTCACAAAATGGAGAAGATGGAGAAATTAAGTTTGCTATCTTCTCCGCACCTGTGATCCGATTCTCACATGCGAGAGAATTGGATCACAATGTAATGACACTCGGCTAACGCTCGCAGCAGAGTTTGAGCTCAGGGTCACAGAGAGAATTACCAAATGCCACTCGCCAGTGTGAGCGAGCGCTAAAGATGTTCATTCTTAATAGTACAACCAATCAAGATGAGCCTCTTTCCTGTTGGGACACCTAATAATTTACAGCATGTGATATTTTTAGACATGAAGAGTTCAGACGACTTGTCAGAGATAATTAGTAGGTGACAGTGATGTCACTTGTTAATTATATTAGAAAGTAGGACAGTGCTAAACAGAACTTTACAACAGTACCAGCATGTGCCGAAAGACAAACTAGGACACATTACACTTATACTTGCTCCTGTATTTCATAAAACCATCAGAAAACATGCGGAAATGACTTAAATGATTTAACGTTAAAAAGATTCTCTGGGAATAGAAAAGAAAGAAAAAAGGCATTGTGAATAAATTCCCAAATAACCTCAAAAGGAAATCTGTCACTAGAGTCATACTGCCTCAACCAAAAGAGGCATAAATCAAAGCCAGCCTACATGATTGTGGCGCCGTTTCAGACAAAAAGTTTGAAAAGCTGGCCAAGGACTATAGGGACATCTGTAACAAGTATGGCGTGGGCCCCAGTAGTCTTCTCCCTGCTTGACTTACAGGTCTTTCCAAAATATGTACATTAGTAGAGAACCGTCAATCAACATGAAGGAGAAGCCAGCCTTGGGCAGTGCCAGACTAGTCACATCTCTCCCTATGGCCCTCGGCCGATGAGAGTCAAAATGAGAATAAAAATCCAGAAAATCACCTTGTCTGATTTGGCAAGATTTATTGTGCAAAATATGGTGGAAAATAAGTATTTGGTCATTAATTAAAGTTTATCTCCATATTGTGTTATATATCCTTTGTTGGCAATGACAGAAGTCAAACGTTTTCTGTAAGGCCCCCTACACACCAGTTTTTGGCCGTCAGTCACAATCCATTGGCTCGACGGATCCGTTGCAGATTGTGAAAAACTGATGAGACGGATTTGTTTTTTCGACGGATCCGACTAGCGGATCTGGCTAAATAAATCGGAGCATGCTTAGTTAAAATAACGGAATCTGTCACCGGATTCCATCATTTGACGGATCCGGCGCCCATAGGCTTCCATTCGAGCAAACGACGGACGGATCGGTCGCTGTTTTTTCGATGTACACAAAAAACGTTACTTTGTCCGTTGTCTCCAGCCGCTGGACAAAATTTTCGACGGATCCAGCGAAAGACGGATGAAACGTGAGGCCATCTGTCGCTAATACAAGTCTATGAGAAAAAAACGCATCCGGCGGCATCAGTCACCAGATTCGTTTTTTTCAAAATTTCAAAATTAGACGGATTACGACTGATAGTAAAATACTGATGTGTGAAAGGGGCCTAAGTCTTCACAAGGATGGCACACACTGTTGGGGTATGTTGGCCCATTATTCAATGCAAATTTTCTCTAGAGCAGTGATGTTTTGGGCCTGTCGCTGGGCAACATGGACTTTGAACTCCCTCCAAAGGTTTTCTATGTGGTTGAGATCTGGAGACTGGCTAGGCCACTTCAGGACCTTCATATGCTTCTTACGAAGCCACTCCTTCATTGCCCTGATGGTGTGCTTGGGATCACTATCATTATTGCTGAAAGACCCATCCACGTTTCATCTTCAATGCCCTTGCTGATGGAAGGAAGTTTGCAATCAAAATCTCACAAACATGGCCCCATTCATTATTTCATGTACACGGATCAGTCATCCTGGTCCTTTTGCAGAGAAACCGCCTCAAAGCATGATGTTGCCACCTCCATGCTTCACAGTAGGTATGGTGTTCTTTGGATGCAACTCAGCATTCTGTCTCCTCTAAACATGACGAGTTTTGTTTCTACTAAACAGTTCTACTTCTTTAGTTTCATCCAACAATGACATTCTTCCAAAACTCTTCTGGATAATCCAAATGCTCTCATGCAAACTTCAGATGGCCCAGACATGTACTAGCTTAACCCCTTAGTGACGGAGCCAAATGTTTGAAATCTGACCAGTGTCACTATATGTGGTAATAACTGCAACGCTTCAACAAATCCCAGTGATTTTGAGATTGTTTTTTCGTGACATATTATACTTTATGATAATGGTAAATTTAGGTCAATATGTTTTGTTTATTTATAAAAAATATCAAAAATTTGAGAAAAATGTTAAAAAAATTAGCAATTTTCAAAATTTGAATGATTATCACTTTAATCCAGATGGCCATACCACAGCAAAATGTTAATAAATAACATTTCCCACATGTCTGCTTTACATCAGCATCATTTGTAAAATGTTATTTTATTTTTTTAGCATTTTAGGAGGTTTAAAATTGTAGCAGCAATTTTTCACTTTTTCATGGAAATTTACTAAATTTATTTTTTTGGGGACTTATCAATGTTTGAAGTGACTTTAGGGGTCTCATATATTGGGAAACCCCCAAATGTGATACCATTTTAAAAACAGCACCCCCTGGCATATCAAAAACTGCAGTCAGGTAGTTTATTAACCCTTCAGGTGCTTTACAGGAATTACAGGAAAGTGGTACGACAGAAATGAAAATGTGTATTTTTACCACCTAAATGTCTCTAACTTCTGAACAGATTACTACAGCCGTCAGATTCTAAGGCCGCTATTTGGTCATGAATTGCCATGGCAAACATCAGGACCACAAAATCATGATCTGAGGCACCAACTGGGATAAATAGGAAGCCCCCACACTCTGTTAACCATATATAATGATGTAGTCACTATTGACAGCAGCATCTAAGGGGTTAAACAGATTTGGGCAGTGCAAACACTGATTGTGGCTGATGCAGCAAGTTGTCAGCTATAGTGTACAGCCGACAGCTGCTGGATTGTCACCTGTATGGGGATGCTAGTCTCTTATATGTAAGGTCAGTTAAAAGGCGTATTGGCTGTCATTAAGGGGTTAAGCAGGGGAACACGTCTGGCACTGCAAGATAGAAGTCCCTGGCGGCGTAGTGTGCTACTGATGGTAGCCTTTGTTACGGTGGTCCCAGCTCTATGCAGGTCTTTTACTATGTGTGGTTCTGGGATTTTTGCTCACTGTTCTTGTGATCATTTTGACTCCACGGGGTGAGATCCTGCGTGGAGCCCCAGATCGGCGGAGATTATCAGTGGTCTTGTATGTCTTCCATTTTCTTATTATTGCTTCCAAAGTTGATTTCATCACACCAAGTGGCTTGCCTATTGCAGATTCAGTCTTCCCAGCCTGGTGCAGGGCTACAATTTTGTTTCTGGTGTCCTGCGACAGCTCTTTGGTCTTCACCATAGTGGAGTCTGGAGTGTGACTGTTTGAGGTTGTGGACAGGTGTCTTTTATACTGATAACAAGTTCAAACATGTGCCATTGCTACAGGTAATGAGTGGAAGACAGAGGGGCCTCTTAAAGAAGAGGTTACAGGTCTGTGAGAGCCAGAAATCTTGCATGTTTTTAGGTAACCAAATACGGTACTTATTTTCCACCATAATTTGCAAAAGAAATCTTGCCAAATCAGACAAGGTGATTTTCTGGATTTGTTTTCTCATTTTGACTCATAGTTGTGGTCTACCTATGATGTCAATTACAGGTCTCTCTCATCTTTTTAAGTGGGAGAACTTGCACAATTGGTGGCTGACTAAATATTTTTTTCCCCACTGCAACAGCGTTTTTTTTTTTCAAAGTAAAACATACTTGGCTGCAATCAAACAGCCAGTGACTGATTGATGCTGCCTGTGGTTCGGTCAGCATGAATATAGTGATAGTTTCCCTTTAATTAGCAAATGACATTCAATTTGTCTACTGAGGTAATGGCAATAAAATTAAAATGTCCGCCATCCTGTTACAGTGACATAAACCTGTACTAGTTTGTGTGTAGGACCAATGCCTGTGAAGTAGGAAAGCTCCGAGTCTAATAAGCAAGACTGAGTCTTTTTCCACACTATGGGGCTTCTGTTCCAGCAATGTCAGTCATTTTAGGTGGACACAGAAGCGCAGTACACCACACTTGTGTCATTAAAAAAGATGGACACTGCCAGAAAGTACATGGTGTAGGTTAGCAGCAGGTCACAGTAGAGGACTTTCCTGCTGCACATGCTCACACATTCTGGTGCTATTCTAGAACAGGTTCCTGTCACTGTAAGAAAACAGCGGCCATTTTACTGTACTATAGTGACTCCCTCCCTACAGTAAACAAGTGGCATGTGCTAGATATTGGTGTTTAGCAATATATTCTCAGTGACATTTATTTATATACCCAGAGAATCACTTGAGAGCTCTGACAATATACAAAGGAACTGAACCAGTTCACCAAGTGGCAGGAATCCATACAAGGGACTGGTCTTGCACTGCTCCTATACAAAAGCCTTTACAGAAGGCATGCATTTATTCTCAATTGTTGTGAGGAAACTTGGTCCAAACAATTGGACTATTATGCAGACTTAACCCACAGGGACATGAACTACAAGTGGCAGCTGTGTAAATCTTCCATTGAAAAAAAGTCTTCCCATTGTCAACAGGCTGTGGACTTGACCTTACAGCAGAGAATAACAGAAGTTGCCACCTGTGGAGAAAATCGGACTAAACCCAAGGAGCAGAGATGTTATTATATCCTGATAAACAGCTTGGTATAAGTCACTAATAATAATAATACATTGATGTTGTGCACCCTGCCTACAAACTAAACACTTTTGGCTGAAAGAAAAGTGACATAGAAGCACTATAAACAGGCATCGAATATGTGGACAAGTCCGCCATTTGCTGCTCCACATCACCTATGACAAACCAACGACTCCCAATTTGTGCATAAGATGAGACCTGTCCAGCAACACGAGCCGGAAGGTGGGAGCACGCAGACGACTGTATTCTCCATTCCCAGCTCGTTTCAATAATGGAGCCTGTCCCTATGTCATGCTGCCTGTGGCTCAAGGAGTACCTACACTTATTTTTTCTCAGCTATTTATGTTGAAAATAGTATCTGATCTGCAGGCAGGAAGTTCTAGAGCAGGAGACGCTCTCAGATTTATTAACATTTTTGTGGGAAAGTTTCAGTCAAGCTTGAAATGTATTCATTGAAATCCCTGGTGTTTGTATGTATACAAGTCCAGTAGGCGGGCCTACTCAGTGTTTGTCAGACTCCCATGTACAACGGTGTAGCGGTCACTAACTAGTAGGGCCACCCACTGGACTCATGCTCCCACAAGCATCAGGGATTTCACTGAATAAAATACAAGTTAAGCAAACAAAGAAAAAATGGTGCTGCACAGCCTCACTCCTTGAAGTAAATCAATCGCGGTGGGTGGAAAAAATCTGACTTCAGCAATGGAGGTGCTCGCATGGAAAACAGATACACGTGTCATAAGTGTGAAGAGAAATATGCGGCAGCACTCACCAAACTTCGTGTGGTCCAGTCCTTTATTTAAGACATAAAAAATACAGCTTAACGGCCCGAGGGAGTGCAGATGGGAGGGAGGTGAGCAGGGAACGACGACGGCCGTCTAAGACCCGTAAAAGCGCTTGGATCAGCGCGAAACGGCCGTCGTCGTTCCCTGCTCACCTCCCTCCCATCTGCACTCCCTCGGGCCGTGAAGCTGTATTTTTTATGTCTTAACCCTCCATCACATACAATATTCGGACTAACGAGTTCACATACAGACTAACGAGTTCACATACAATGTGCCTGTCAGGCGCCTGCTGGAAAAATACCTATAATATCTAATGTTTGCAATTTCAGTGCTCTAAAAGTGATCAGTGACCTTCATAGGGATGTAATAAAAGAAACTACACATAATCAGTTGCAAAAAAAAACATTTACTTAACATAAAACTAATAACTATGAAATACAAACTTTTCAAAACTCCCGCCAAATAGTCCCCAGTTCGACTCTCTCAAAAAAATGTACAAAGAAAATTTTTGAACACAAACTTAATTTTAAGGTACCTTAAGTACTATTAAAAACATATTCAATCAGAAGTAGATGCTGAGGTTTCCCCAGAAAAGTCACACTTGCAGAGCAAATAGCAAGAATTACACACCATTTTTGCATGTGTCAGGCAAATTGCTTTATGACATTTGAGACATTCATAATTTGAAAGCCTTCTGGTTCCGCTTTCCGTTTGGCAGGTGGTGCATCTCCTTCTTTTGTGAGGTGGTGCAGATGGTGACTTTTCACCATCATCTTCTGGGCGGAACCTTTTGAGCTGAACTTGAAGGCGAGAGGGGATACCGATTGTTTTCACGCTTCTCCTGCGTAGCTCTCCAAGTACTAGTTCATGGGCCAATTTTTTCAGATACAATCGTCTACGGAGTGGTTCAAGCTTGTTTTCAAGATAAATTACTTGTGAATTTATACCACCCAAATTCAAGATAGCAAACAATATGACCATTGGCCAGCGTTTGATGTTTCTGCTGACGTTGAAAGTGGAGCACATCTGATCTGCTGTATCCACACCCCCTTTGGTGGCATTGTAAAATGTAATTATCTCCGGGTTTTTTTCTGCCCCAGTCCCAGGATCGATGGCAGCATCATCATGAAGTGTTGATAGAAGAAGTACGATTTTTTTGGCATGTGGTACATAGGAAACTAAAGCCTTTCCATTATGGAATGCAAACATACTGCTGTACTGTTGTCTCTCTTTCACACTTACAAACTGTGGCGGCAATTCCCTTTTATTTTTTCTTACAGTTCCCACATATGACAGCTTCTGAATTTTCAGATAATCAATCAGATCACAACTTGTAAACCAATTGTCAGCTGTAATATTGCGACCCGATCCAAATAAGGGTTCAGCCAGTCTTTTTACAACATCAATGGGTTTGTTGCTCACACAGTAAGGACCTTCTGGTTGTTTTCCTGCATAAACTTCCAGGTTGTAAGTGTAGGTCTTACTGGCATCAACAAGGGCATAAATTTTTATTCCATATTTGTTTGGCTTTGATGGAATATATTGACGAAAGGCACATCTACCACGAAAACCAGGGAGCATTTCGTCAATAGTGAGATTCTCTCCAGGGTAATAACTTTGTTTACAGTTTACAACAAATCTTTGAAATATATCACAAATTGGAGCAAGTCGGTCATGTGTTTTGCGTTCGGTTCGGGTAGTTCTGTCGTCAAACCGAAGGCAACGAATTAGAATCTTGAATCTGTTTATGGACATAAGGCTAAATTTTTCAACTCCATCCCCATCTTTACCCCAAAGTTCCTCCAAACTTTGTCTATTTGCCCTATAAGCTCCTGCAAGGTACAGTAATCCAAAAAAAGCACGCAGTTCTATTTCATCTGTGGGCTTGATGGTTCTGTTGCAGATGTACTTGTCCTTTATAATGTCTATATATTGGTTGGTATATGTGACAAGAGTCCAGAATGTCATCTGTAAATATACTGTTCCAGCATTCAACTGCAGTTTTTGCATTACGTGCAGTTCCTATTACTGCAGGAAGGTGAGTAATAATGTTTAAAGGTTCCCTACGTTTTTTCTGGAATGGCTTCTTGTTCCATTTAGTATTTTTATCTTTTCCAATATAATATGATCCAACTTCTTCATCCTCACCACTGTCACCATCTTGCTCTGTTTCAGAATCCAGGACACATTCTTCCACCTCATCATGAGAATCAATCTCACTTTCCTCTCCTAAATCCTCATTCAGTGTGAGGTCTCTATCATCTAACAGCATGTTTGTTACTTCCTCAACATCAAGTTGTTTGGATAAATTGTACATTTTCCTCTCCATTTCAGCAGATAATCTGAAGCAAGAGAAGGAATATGTTAGGGAACTACTGTATATGCCTGAGCAGCACACTTTCTTTTATAAAATCTCCCTTATTTCTATGAAATATCCTCACATTTTGTGCTATACATTCATAAAACAAGCTAAATAAACTATTGTGATGAATAAAAACATAAAATACCAACCTTAGGGTACCGTCACACAGTGCAATTTTCATCGCTACAACGGTACGATCCGTGACGCTCCAGCATCGTAACAATATCGCTCCAGCGTCGTAGACTGCTGTCACACTTTGCAATCTACGACGCTGGAGCGATAATTTCATGACGTATGTGCGATGTAGAAGCCGTTGGTTACTATGCGCACATCGTATACGATATATGTTACACCATGCGATTATGCCGCCACAGCGGGACACTAGACGACGAAAGAAAGTTTCAAACGATCTGCTACGACGTACGATTTTCAGCGGGGTCCCTGATCGCAGGAGCGTGTCAGACACTGCGATATCGTAACTATATCGCTCGAACGTCACGAATCGTGCCGTCGTAGCGATCAAAATTGCACTGTGTGACGGTACCCTTACTGAATGTGACGTATTCACATACAATGAGCCTGAGAGATCTGTGCAGCTATATCCTCTCCCCTGAAGCTCTGAAATCCAACTGTGATATCAGGTTTCACAGACCTTCAAGAGACAGGAGACTACCTGGAGGGAGGGGGTTTCCTCACAATCTGGTGAGGAAGGAGAAATGAAAGTAAAAGAGAAGCGCCTGTCAGATCAGTTGTATGTGACGGAGGGTTAAATAAAGGACTGGACCACACGAAGTTTGGTGAGTGCTGCCGCATATTTCTCTTCACACTTATGACACGTGTATCTGTTTTCCATGCGAGCACCTCCATTGCTGAAGTCAGATTTTTTCCACCCACCGCGATTGATTGGTGAGTGCTGCCGCATATTTCTCTTCACACTTAAAATACAGGTTAAGACTCATTCAGACACCAGTGATTTTTCTCATATGATCCAAGTTTCAGCAGTGTTTTTGACTAGCGTTAGGTAAGTATCAGTTTTTACTATGAAAGTTTGGTGTTTTCTCTTTTAGGCCCAGCTATTAAGCAACATTTTTCTGTAAATGCTTATTATTATTCTACTTCATCGCACAGGCTACTTTAATTCTGACTTGTATACTTTTGTCTATTCTCTTGGGCCTAGTTATTAAGCAACATTTTTCTTTACTGCTAATGCTTATTTTTACTATACTGCATCGCAAGACTAATTTAATTTTCGTCCCTTTGTTAGTGACATATATATGTAGTATATTTAAGCTACCAATTTATGGTCTGTTTTCTAATGCCTGATATTTCATTCCCCATTTCACTTGGGGATTCCTTTCCTTTTCCCTACCCTATGTTTATTTCCTTCCCCTTTCTCTCATTTCTACCTGTTTAAAATTGAAAATACCAATAAAAACGTTTGAAAAACTATGAAAGTTTGGTCAACCTTTCATCAGTTTTTCTCTATTAAAAAATTAACCAATGGAGGAGAAAATGGACAGCACATAGCTGTTTTCCAAGTGATGTCAGATTTTTTTTTCACGGTCTCATACTTATATTGGCAATTTTGATGCAAGAATCGGATCAATAGGCAAAAAAAAAAAAACGGACATGTGAACAACTTCATAGACGATCATAGGTCCAAGTGAAAAACATGGATAGCACACATACCTATGAGAAACACTAACGTCCCATGAGCCCTTATGCTGAATATTTCCCAAGAAACCTACATATTACTCTGTTCAGCTGCTTCTTTTCTCTATGCTATGCTGTCCACACATTGGATAGCATTACAACATGACCAATATCCTTCACACGCCCTGTAGATCGCTCAAAACACTGGTGTGACGTGTGCTGCTCAGGAAGGAGTGTTTGGCAGACATTGGTGTATGGACTTGACAGAGTCTCTAAGTCCGTCCTCCGCTCTGTGAACCAGCTTGTAGACTTTCTATTGAATAAGTAGAATTCTTCTGATTACTGAGCCACCTAAATCACACAAGTGCCTAGGACAGTAAGTGGGGGTCTCAGGACTCACACCTTCACTGATCTGCAGACCGTTTAATTGTCCATCACACTGAAAACAAAGTCTGGGTGCTCCTAAAATTAACTTGGAAATGTTTCCATGCTATTCTACAAAGCACCAAAGATTTCATTACACAGCATATATTTGGATAACATTTACACAATAAAATATTTAATACAAATATTCATTCAGAAACACTATAACTTGATACAGCTGCCAACATTATATATGTGACCATCTAGAATAATATAACTCAGGAGAATATCATATTAAAGGGAACCTGTCACCAGGAAAATGTCAACCAATCTGCAGGCACCAGGTTATAGAGCAGGAGGAGCCGAGCAGATCTATATAAAGTTTTGTGAGTTAAGATACAGTATAATCTGTGCTTTCATAATGTAATCCTCTACTTTTTCTGGGATTCCCGATCCATGGGCGGTCCTATCAGTGACTGACAGCTATCTCCCTATGCACACTTATACAAAGAAAGCTGTCAGTCACTGATAGAACCGTCCATGGACCGAAATACCAGAAAGAGCAGAGGATTAAATGGTTAAAACACAGGTTATACTGAATCTTTACTCCCAAAACTACAGAGCAATCTACTCCTTTCCCTGCTGTGTAACAGACCTCCTGCACACAGATTGGACTGTGTCTTCATGGAGACAGGTTCCCTTTAAGTGCTACAGCGTTTTATGTTACTAGTCATGAACCTTCACGTCCACCGGTATAATCCACACATGACAGCCCTTCACAAAGGTATGTATTGTTTCCAGATTAAGAGTGCTGCTGCAGTATGAAACTTTTGGCCACCACCCAACTCGCAGCACAAACAAGGTTCTCTTCACCATGTCAGAATTTCCTCTCCCCCTGTGGCCAGAAAGCCAAACATTATCATAACAGAAACCATTCTTGTTAGAAAACAACCCACATACTTTTACGAGAAGTAGAAATGAGGGGTATGCTTCCAATCAGGGTCCAGAGGGGGTGTGCTGGATAAGCCAGGGTGACCTGCCAGAGCCCATAGACTTCCGCTTCTTGTAGTTCCATCTAGGAGAGGTTATATATGAGTTTGTGAACAGATAGATGCCACACAGAAGACACAAAAACTGTGCACAATGCTTCTGGAATCATTAGATGCAACATACCCACTGTTCCTCACAATGGAAAAAGTAACAATTCTGAGCTGCAGGATCAGAAGCAGAAAGTGTGAACTCATGTGCGCCAATGCCCGCAATGGCAGCAGCCTCACTAATAACGCAGTGTAATGCAGAAGTCTATTGATCTACTGGTGACAGGGCACCACGGAACGCACTGCAGCACCCAGCCTTACCAATACTGCAGCCACTCTCCGCTGCTCTTCAGGAATGAGCAGGGCTTAATAAAAGGTCAATCAATAAATAATATGTGCATGCTTAATGCACAGGGTGGTGTATTCCCCATCATAGCTCTTACCCAGTGAAGGAGCATTTCCACTATCAGCATAATGCTCCAAAATACTGAAGAGCTGTAGTAGGCTATGTTCACACTAGGGCAGTGGCTTCCATATAATTCATTCCAATGATGTCGTTCAGATCAAACTAAACTATAATAATTCTTCATAGGTTCAAAGTCTTACCGCTTTACAGAGAACTAGTTATGATTAAAGTGGTACCTGATGTGGTTGCAGGCAGGAGGAGGAGCTGATCAGATGGATGTATATATTTGTGGTATACCTTTATATTCTATAAATTTTAAACCCATGTGTCACTATGTATATGAGTCCAGTGGGCGGTCCTACTCAGTGGCTGACAGTCTTCCCTGTATGACTGCATGTAGAGCCAGCTGTCAATCACTGAGTAGGACCCACCTACTGGACTCATGCACAAAAACACCAGGGATGTCACTAAGTAAAATGCTAAACATACTGAATCTTTTCCCACAAATCTATATATCATTCTGCTCAGCTTCTCTTTACCCTGCTGTCCACAGATCAGACTGCATGTAGAACATGACAGGCTCCCTTTAAGTTATCCTCCATAAATCAGATAGGAGATAAGACACCCACCAATCAGCAAGTTAACTTTGGAATCTGCATCAATCCCAAGAACAGTGCAAAGCCCTAACTAAATGCAATGGAGGTCAAGCATATGTACTGCACCTCCATTCATTGCCTATGGGGACTGCTGGAGATAGCCAAGCACCATGCTCTGCTATCTTCAGTAGAGGATGACTTAACAACTGAATACAACTCCTTTAACGTATGTACCCAAGTTCAAATGTGTCAACTAGAGATGAGCAAACCAATTCATGATTTATTAGCATAAAACAGAAAGGTGCAATGGTTAACATATTATTCTCCAAAAGTAATTTAGAATGCGGCAAATTGATTTGCCAAACCTTAATGGCCACTAAGTCATGAAGCACTTAAGACTCAGTGAAAAACTCTTTGACTCTTATCTTAGTGATTACCATTTTTGGCACAATAAAATCATGGCTAGAGCATAGTGAGCTGAATAGTCTGAATTACAGTGAAGTCACTAAGAGCGGGACGGAGCTGGACACAGGAGAGAGGAGCAGAAGGGGAGTACCGTATATTAATGCACACACACTAGAATTACATAGAATAAAGGGCTGGAAAGGTTCAGAGAAAAGTGTACCTTACAGTAGAGATAACATTCTTTAAAAGAAACAGTCGGGGACCATAGCCGGACATGAGATAGAGGGGCTATGTGTGACGGGGTGTACGGCGGAGCAAGAAGGGGCAACAGGCCAAGGGATGATTCCACAGATTTATTATCAAGAACGCTGGAACAACACATGCAGGTAGATCTACAGAGTCCACAATTAGTCCAATGTAACAGGTTCGGGGGCACCTCCCGATAATCCTTGTGCCAGGTAACAAAGCAATAGTCCACACGAGTCCAAGGGATCCCAAAACAATCCCACGAACGACGAGCTATGTCCTCAGCTCAAGTCTCGCCCCGTTCGCTTCCGCAGTCCCAGATGGGCGTGGGGTCTTGCCTCAGCTAAGAATCCCCACTCCTTCTCCTTCAAGGATCAACTCACATCTGATCTCAAAATAAGAATGGATTGTCTGAGCTCCTGGGATCCGCCCATGAAGGGGGGTAGGGGTCACACCTTCTATTCAATGGTTGGGTCCACCAGAAGATTCTAGACTGGTGGGCTCCACTTAAGGTACCGTCACACAGTGCAATTTTGATCGCTACGACGGCACGATTCGTGACGTTCGAGCGATATAGTTACGAGATCGCAGTGTCTGACACGCTCCTGCGATCAGGGACCCCGCTGAGAATCGTACGTCGTAGCAGATCGTTTGAAACTTTCTTTCGTCGTCTAGTGTCCCGCTGTGGCGGCATGATCGCATGGTGTAACATATATCGTATACGATGTGCGCATAGTAACCAATGGCTTCTACATCGCACATACGTCATGAAATTATCGCTCCAGCGTCGTAGATTGCAAAGTGTGACAGCAGTCTACGACGCTGGAGCGATATTGTTACGACGCTGGAGCGTCACGGATCGTACCGTCGTAGCGATGAAAATTGCACTGTGTGACGGTACCCTTAGTCTATGTAGTATGTACATTTGACTAGCCACCTGCTGTGAGGAAGAATGGCTATTCTTTCACTAGTGATGTTGACAAAGCTTAATTACATTATAGCTTAGGGCTGCAAGTATTGGGGGAAGGAGACATATTGTTACAGGTGAACTCCCAGCACAAGAAAATACATAAATTACAGCTAATAGAAACCAGAGAACAGTTACATACATCAAATGGCATATTATTCAAATACAGGACAGGGCAAAAGTACATATCATGACACTATGTTCACGGATGGCATCTCTCCACACTGATCTAGGTGATTGACAGGTCTCTCCGGTGGCACCTTGTCTCTGGCTATGGTCCCCAACCGGATCATCAAAGTATATGTTCTATGAAATGATGGAGCGCTTCAGAGAAAAATATACCTGGCTACAATTGTGTAGCTATGCACTTATTCATGCTGGTAAGTTTAATTTAAATCAAACCTTTCAGCAGGATTTTGCTAAGTACCATAAACGCCAGACACTGTCCGGTTGCTGCTGTTACACTGACTAAAATGATACTTGGGGTGATGAAATCAGTCTTGTGGTTCTTGTATAATCAATGTTAGAAGTTTTCAGTTAATGATATGCCCGTGGTCTGGGCCTGGACTGGAGGCAGTCTTATCTTCCTGCTCTAAGCCAGAGAAACCAAGGAAAGACTTGCCCACCGGCCGCCCCAAAGCACAAACATGTGTCTTATCTTTGAGACAGAGACAGATTGTTTGTGTTTGGGGCAGCCTGTTATCAGGTGTTTCCTTGGTTTCTCTGGCTCAGAGCTGGAAGATAGATACAGTTCTGAACCGCAGGGGCATATCATTAGCTGAAAACTAACACTGATTACACAAGAACCACAGGATGGATTTCTTCACCCCAGGTATCATTTTTAATCAGTATAAGAGCGACAACATGATAAGGTCTGTAGTTTGCTTAGCAAAATCCTGCTAACAAGTTCGCTTTAAGAGGTCTATACTTATTACGGTACATTATTATTATTATTTTTTATGATCATGACGCCATTTATTACATTTATTGTTTTTTACTGCAGTGCTCTTTTCTGTAAGTTCAATGTAGAAATGCCAGTGTTAAATGTTTGCTTCCCTCATCTCATGGGCTGACAAGGACATGGTCAGGAATTTATCACTGGTTTCTCCAAAAGCTATTAAAAAAGTATACAAAAAAATAACTAAAATAAATAATAATTATATATATATATATATATATATATATATATATATATATTAAGGAATTGTTGTTTGTTCAAGGAGACTGTTTACTGTAAGATTTTTTTCGTTTTCTTGCTGCTCCCAATATTGGAAAGCAGATCATTTCCATCATTCATGTGGTTTTACTGGAAAGAAATCCCTATGCGTCCTCTGAACACCCTCAGAAGAAAACCACCACTAGAAGACTATACATCATGTTTAACCACTACTGTGACATTTCTCTGCAATATGATCCATCAAAGAACCTAATATAGCAGATAAATCAACCTACTCTAACCATTCGTCCAGGACACATATGATCTACATATAGCACTATGGCTCTCTAGCAGTGAACTTGACCTCACCTTCAAGGTTCTGGAGGTGCTCAATTTCATATCATATTCAATGGTTTTCAAAGCACATATGGACAAATATTCTTTCGTAAAAACAGCCTAAAGCATGTGTAAATCGTGGACCTAACTAACGGAAAGTAGCAAAACTATCCTATACCTTACACTAAATTGAGATGGACAAAATTTTTATATAGTAGCCAAATATTAAGAGCAATGGATGAGAAAGACTCGTGTGTCAAAAGGAAAATCCAAGCCAGCACGGATAAAAAAAAAAAAAAGAAAAGAAACAAAAAAGAGAAATGTAATAATATATTTTCCCAACAGCCACTCACTTCCAGTCATAGGGGCAGTAATGATGGCAATGAACAGTCACCACTCCTTACACAGGGAGTGTGCTGTAATCAGTCTACAGCGCACTATGTAGAGAGCGCTGACTGTTCACTGCCACCGGTACCACTCCGTTGACTGGAATGGAGCAGCTGCAGGGAGAATATAACCTCATTTTCTACCTGCAGCAGTATTCCCACTTTGCAAGGAGTTTGTATTTTCTCCCGGACACTCCAAAAACATACTGATAGGGAATTTAGATTGTGCGCTCCAATGGGGACACCAATGATAAGGTCTAAAGTGCTGTGAAATTAATGGTACTGTATTAAGTGAGTAAAATACATAAATAAGACTGCTTCATTAGTATTTGCCTGCAGATGACCATAATGTCTGCAAATTAATGATTTTTTTTTTGCCAACAGGTTCTCTTTAATTATTCAAACTTATGATCATGAAAACACCCAGGGTGGAGAGCTTTTCTGTATGCACTTAATAAAGCGGTTGTACCAAGAGTGCAGGTTATCCACAGGACAGGTAACAATGCAGATCACACAATAGAAATAACTCCAATATTGATTAGTTCAATACCTGATGTTGCGTCATGAAGGATACCGCTCTAGAAATAGAAGCGGATCACTGCGCGCCTGGCTTCTCTAAACCTACTGATCAGCTTCTATTGCTGAAGGAAGCCATGTCTTGCCATACATTTACCCTGCCTAAGTGTAGTAATACATGCCCTCAAGGAACACACCCAGTACAACAGAAGGAACACTGCTTTTTGGAAGCAGTTCTTTAGTAACAGACGTTTGTCTCAAGCAGATTTTGCAGAGAAACGGTTTCTGATTGATGCAGATATCTGGCAGTATGTGGCACTGTAACTACTGGAATCCAAGTGTCGAAAAATATCACCACCCAAAGCAGAGCCTGGAAAATCCAAGCATTAAAAGAATCTATATACGGTATATATAATTGTCTAAGGGTCACTTCCGTCTGTTTGTCTGTCTGTCACGGAAATCCCGGGTCGCTGATGGGTCGCGGAACAGTCCGGCCGCGAATTCGCCCCTTCCAACTCTCTGTCAGTGCCCCCTCCACTCAGCGCGTTAATGGCTGCGTTACACCGCGTTATGCCGCAGTGTAACGAAGTCCATTAACGCTGCTATTAACCCTGTGTGACCAACTTTTTATTATTGATGCTGCTTATGCAGCATCAATAGTAAAAAGATCTAATGTTAAAAATAATAATTAAAATAAAAAAATCATTATATACTCACCGTCCGGCGCCTTTCTGGCTGCTCCTCGCGACGCTCCGGTCCATGCATTGCAGTCTCGCGAGATGACGTAGCGGTCTCGCGAGACCGCTACGTCATCATCTCGCGAGACCGCAATGCATTCTTGGGACCGGAGCGTTGCGAGGAGCATCAGTAAACGCCTGGGCTGGATCCGGGGGCCGACGGAAGGGGAGTATATAACTATTTTTTACATTAATTCTTTTTTTAACAGGGATATGGTGCCCACATTGCTATATACTGCATGGGCTGTGTTATATACTACGTCTCTGTGCTATATACTACGTGGCTGTGGTATATATTACGTGACTGGGCAATATACTACATTGCTGTGCTCTATACTACGTGGACTGTGCTATATACTACGTGGCTGTGCTATATACGGTTGTGAATTCTGCTCTTGGGCTCCCTCCGGTGGTTGTTGATGGTAATGCAGTTATTCCTGAGCAGCAGTCTTGGACAGGTGTTTCTGCTAATTGCAATTCGGACTGGGGTATTTAGCTTTGCAGGACTCATTAGTCCTTGCCAGTAGTCAATGTTCCTTTGGAAGTGTTGGTCCTCTGCCTGGCCCTCCTGCTTGCTGCCATTTCAGCAAAGATAAGTGTTTGCTTTTTTGACACACTGCTGTGTGTTTTTTTTCTGTGCCGATCTTGTTTCTATTTTGTTCCTGCTAGACTGTGCCTGATGTTTTTCTCAGTCTAGTTGGATTCGCTGGAGTCGCAGATATACTCTCCACATCTTTAGTTAGGTGGTGGAGTTTTTGTATTTTTCTGCTGTGGATATTTTGTAGTGCTTTATGCTGACCGCATAGTATCCTGTACTATCCTTTCCTATCTAGGTAGAAGTGGCCTCCTTTGCTTATCCCTGTTTTCTGTCTGCGTGTGTCTTTTCCTCTCCTACTCACAGTCATTATTTGTGGGGGGCTACCTATCCTTTGGGGGTCTACTCTGAGGCAAGAGAGTTTTTCTATTTCCATCTTTAGGGATATTTAGTTCTCCGGCTGTGTCGAGAAGTCTAGGTCTGGTTAGGCACACCCCACAGCTACTTCTAGTTGCGGTGATAGGATCAGGGTTTGCGGTCAGTAAAGTTGCCACTGCTCCAGCGAAGGTCTTTTCATGCTGCTCCAAGGCCACCTGATCATAACAATATACTACATGGCTGGGCAATATACTATGTGGGCTGTGTTATATACTGCATGGGCTGTGTTATACAGTACAGACCAAAAGTTTGGACACACCTTCTCATTAAAAAGATTTTCTGTATTTTCAGGAATATGAAAATTGTATATTCACACTGAAGGCATCAAAACTATGAATTAAGACATGTGGAATTATATACTTAACAAAAAAGTGTGAAACAACTGAAATTATGTCTTATATTCTAGGTTCTTCAAAGTAGCCACCTTTTGCTTAGATGACTGCTTTGCACACTCTTGGCATTCTCTTGATGAGCTTCAAGAGGTAGTCACAGGGAATGGTCTTCCAACAATCTTGAAGGAGTTGCCAGAGATGCTTAGCACTTGTTGGCCCTTTTGCCTTCACTCTGCGGTCCAGCTCACCCCAAACCAACTCGATTGGGTTCAGGTCTGGTGACTGTGGAGGCCAGGTCATCTGGTGTAGCACCCCATCACTCTCCTTCTTGGTCAAATAGCCCTTACACAGCCTGGAGGTGTGTTTGAGGTCATTGTCCTGTTGAAAAATAAATGATGGTCCAACTAAACGCAAACCGGATGGAATAGCATGCCGCTGCAAGATGCTGTGGTAGCCATGCTGGTTCAATATGCCTTCAATTTTGAATAAATACCCAACAGCGTCACCAGCAAAGCACCCCCACACCATCACACCTCCTTCATGCTTCACGGTGGAAACCTGGCATGTAGAGTCCATCCGTTCACCTTTTCTGCGTCGCACAGATATGGTGGTTGGAACCAAAGATCTCAAATTTGGACTCATCAGACGAAAGCACAGATTTCCACTGGTCTAATGTCCATTCCTTGTGTTCTTTAGCCCAAACAAGTCTCTTCTGCTTGTTGCCTGTTCTTAGCATTGGTTTCCTAGCAGCTATTTTACCATGAAGGCCTGCTGCACAAAGTCTCCTCTTAACAATTGTTGTAGAGATGTGTCTGCTGCTAGAACTCTGTGTGGCATTGACCTGGTCTCTAATCTGAGCTGCTGTTAACCTGCGATTTCTGAGGCTGGTGACTCGGATAAACTTATCCTCAGAAGCAGAGGTAACTCTTGGTCTTCCTTTCCTGGGGCGGTCCTCATGTGAGCCAGTTTCTTTGTAGCGCTTGATGGTTTTTGCCACTGCACTTGAGGACACTTTCAAAGTTTTCCCAATTTTTCAGACTGACTGACCTTAATTTCTTAAAGTAATGATGGCCACTTGCTTTTCTTTACTTAGCTGCTTTTTTCTTACCATAATACAAATTCTAACAGTCTATTCAGTAGGACTTTCAGCTGTGTATCCACCAGACTTCTGCACAACACAACTGATGGTCCCAACCCCATTTATAAGGCAAGAAATCCCACTTATTATTCCTGACAGGGCACACCTGTGAAGTGAAAACCATTCCCGGTGACTACATCTTGAAGCTCATCAAGAGAATGCCATGAGTGTGCAAAGCAGTCATCAAAGCAAAAGGTGGCTACTTTGAAGAACCTAGAATATAAGACATAATTTCAGTTGTTTCACACTTTTTTGTTAAGTATATAATTCCACATGTGTTAATTCAGTGTTGATGCCTTCAGTGTGAATGTACAATTTTCATAGTCATGAAAATACAGAAAAATCTTTTTAATGAGAAGGTGTGTCCAAACTTTTGGTCTGTACTGTATACTACGTGGGCTGTGTTATACACTACGTCTCTGTACTATATACTACGTGGCTGTGTTATATATTACGTGGCTGGGCAATATACATCACTGTGCTCTATACTACGTGGCTGTGCTCTATACTACGTGGCTGTGCAATATGTTACGTGGCTGTGCAATATACTACGTGGGCTGTGTTATATACTACTTGGGCTGTGTTATATACTACGTGGGCTGTGTTATATACTACGTGGGCTGTGTTATATACTACGTGGGCTGTGTTATATACTATGTGAACTGTGTTATATACTACGTGGGCTGTGTTATATACTACTTGGGCTGTGTTATATACTACGTGGGCTGTGTTATATACTACGTGGGCTGTGTTATATACTACGTGGGCTGTGTTATATACTATGTGGACTGTGTTATATACTACGTGGGCTGTGTTATATACTACGTGGGCTGTATGCTACTTGGCTGTGCTATATTTCTCTGCTGTATCTGTGCATCATGAATCGTGGTATGTGTTAAAGAGGGGCGCCTACTGAGACTCTTTTGCCCGGGGCATTCGAAAACCTGGAGCAGGCCCTGGCTTCACTGATTGGTCACGCCCGGCCGCGAACAATCAGCGGCAGGCGCAGTCGGGCCGCAAATTGGCATGGAATTTGAACCACGCTTCGCTAATTGGTCACGCCCGGCCGCCCGAATCCTGTGTATAAATTGCATTATTCTGACAACTTCATAAATAAACTACATACATATTCTAGAATATCCAATGCTTTAGAATTGGGACACCATCTAGTGAAATTATAAATATCTATAACATTATAACAATATCACACTGGCATATTAATGCAATTATGCTTCAAGACTAAAAGCTGATCGGAGGGTGGCACATGGAAATAATGTAATTCATTAGACAGCCAAGGACAATTGTAAGTGACTTCCCTTTATTAATTCTTGTAATGAAACACACATCACACAAAGGACATGGTGAATAGCTCGTATGTGGAGCCCCAGCCCAGGGAAATCCAAGTGTGACAGCGGAGTGCTTACGTGCCAGACTCACACCGTCTACCATACCGGAATCTTCTATTAGACTGCACGGTAGGACATGTGGACAGTAAATGGGACATTCTATATAGGAGCCAAATATAACCTCAGCAGGTTGAGATCTAAGAATATGAGATATATTTTGATTTTCTGACACGACAAATAATATTCCCCAGAAAACAAACGCACCCGTAATGTAATCTGACATACAGTAAAACGGTTTGCCAACTGCGATGTGGCAGGATGCCGGTACAAGCCATTGCATATTTACCAGAGATGAGTGTGTGAAGCCGGAGTCCTCTCTCGACAAGCTCTGCGCGGTGAACTCGAGGGCATTATTTTCGCCTTGCTGTTTGCAGATATAAGCACAGTTTCTCTCTAATACTGTACAAATGCCTTTAAAAAGGATCACACTGGTAGTGCAACCCATTCCCAGCTGCTGACCGTGGCCGTTCCTAGCATCCCTGGCTCCATTTGCAGAGCGGCTTCCCGTGACTTACAGTGACTGTCTCCATCTGCATCCCTTCTCCAGAGATGCCTAGCAAGATTTCTCCAGCATCAGCTGAGCAAGGCACCACGGAGGGATGTACAGGAGGCGGAGAGAAAGCCTGACAGGAGAAAATCTATACCTAGGGCTCAGCATCCACACACATATGTACTCCCTCCGCTCTCCTCACACTGCCGGGGGCCATGCCCAAGATGAGGGAAGAAGAAAGAAAACCAGTTACTGATGCTGACAGCCAGACTGAATATTACAGCAGCTCACAAACACCACACACCCATAATTCCTTGCGCTCATACACTTGGAGAAGCCATTTTTTTACTGACCTAAATTCACTTTTTGATGTTTAATACTGCATTAAAGGTTGTGAGAGAAGAGAGTAATGCGATGGGGGAAAAAAGGCAGTCATCCCAGTCACTATGGCAACGAGACATGCCTCAAAGGGCGGCCATACACATGAATGTTCCTGATCTGGAAATGGCTTTCTGACAGCTAGTCAGTAGGGAGCTGCGGACTGACAGAAGCATTCTTGTTCTGGTCCTACTTCATCCAGCGCATGCACAGCCCAGAAGAGTCCATCTGCTTGTAGACTCCGCACTGACATGCAAGGTGACCCACAGCTCAGTGGATAAATAGGTCATACTACACCACTGTACATAAGGCAATTCTGCAGCAATTTACATTAAAAGGGGATAATTGGGACTTCCTGAAAAACAAAAAATGTGCCCAAGCACGAACAGACTGGTAGATGCTACTTACCCGCCTGTTGTGCACGGCGCCATTCACTGCGGTCACAGACCGCTCCTGCTGGGGAATCAGCTGCCTCTGCTGGCGTCACGTCGAGGATTCTCTTTTCCGCTCTGCTCTATTGACAGGGCAGGATGTCTGTAATTTTGATTGACAGCCGGATGGCCGCTGTTTAACTGGGGGAGCCTCCTGTCAATCAGAATGGTGTCAGAAGTCACATCATGTCGACAAAGCAGAGCGGAAAAGAAAACACGGCTGTGTCGATGTGACATCAGCAGAGGCAGCTGAATCTCCGGTAGGAGCGGCCTGTAACCACTGTCTGCCAGGGAAGAATGGCGCCCAGCAGAACAGGCAGGTAAGGAGCAACTACTTGCCTGTAAGTGCTTGGATACAGTTTTTCTTTTTTTCAGAAAGTCCCTTATATACGTTTTAACAGTTACTGACAGGGTTTTTCTCTTGTTTATATATAGTATATAAACAAGTGTATATGTGTGTGTCGACGATGATGTCATAATGGTTGCCATGGCGACGATGATATCATAGTAGGTTGCAATGGTGACGGTTATGTCATAATGGTTGCCATAGCGATGATGTCATAATAGGTTACCATGGCGAAGATGTCAGAATGGTTGCCATGGCGAAGATGATGTCATAACGGGTATATGGGCAAACTATGGGATGGAGGATGTGTGATGGGTATATGGGCATGGGACTATGGGATGGAGGATATGTATGATGGGAATATGGGCACGGGACTATGGGTTGGAGGATATGTATGATGGGAATGTGGGCACGGGATTATGGGATGGAGGTTATGTATGACGGGTATATGGGCACAGGACTATGGGATGGAGGATATGTATGATGGGAATGTGGGCACGGGACTATGGGATGGAGGATATGTATGATGGGAATGTGGGCACGGGACTATGGGATGGAGGATATGTATGATGGGTATATGGGCACGGGACTATGAAATGGAGGATAATTATTATAATTTGCTATAACTAACCACAGTTAATAACTATGCCTGGCCAACGCCGGGCTCTTCAGCTAGTCAATACTAAAACTGAAGCCTGTCTCGCCTTCACTGGAAACAAGGTATTGGCATACCTACATAGATACTCCTCAACATTAAAGTTGCAAAGCCAAGAAGGAAAAGTCATGGAATTATGAAAATCGCAGGACTGGCAGACATGTTAATGATTTGTAAATGTGAAAAATTGATACAAAATTTCCAAAGCGTCTTGATTTATGTAGCATCGTATAGGAGTGCCATACAGAGAACAAGTTACATATCTTAGAATGCTATCAATTAAGTTAATAATGGTTGTTTGAGGAATTTTCTGCCACACTGAATGCACTTGGGCACAGGAATCATCAAGATCCACTGATGGCAGCTCTCAACCAATTACATCCCAAATGTGCTTGAAGGGAGACAAGTCTGGGGCAACGCCATGAAGCATATTTGCCATAATGTATGCTAGCCAGATCCATCCAGTCTTCATGCCAGGCATACCAACATCTCACCGCTACAATGATTTGGCTGTGGAACCAGTGAAACGGTCATTTCTCCAAAGCGTCCCAGGAGCTGTTATGTCAACACAATGCCAAGGTGGTAAGTTTGCTTGTTTTACAGTGAGCAGCATGCGTGGTCCAAATATGCTACCTTGCCCTTTCACAACATGCCAAGGTGTGTAAATTCTGCACCTGGACCTCATACTTGGTAGCCAATCATCTGTATATAATTACATGGAATCAGTCTCCATGAAAATGTAGATCAATCTGCATTTACCAGGATATAGAGCAGGAAGAGCGGAGCAGATTGATCTATAGTTTTATGAGAAAATATTCAGTATAACCTGTGCTATAATCACTTAAAGGGAGGGTGCCGTGATTTTAGTTTTTGTATTAATAATTATTGATTATATAATCAATTATTTTTAATACAAAAGTAAATGTAGTACTTTAATACTTTTTTATTTATTCATTTTTACCTTTGCCACTGGAGGCCGCCATTTTCATTAGTGTGGGTGTAAGTGTCTGGGCACGACACTTGCACACCTCACTTACGGCAGCCATGGGCATAGGAGCCAACAGTCGGGCTCCCACCGCTCCTCCTGCCTCTCAGCTGTGACTTGTGCACGCCCCCTGGGCTGCTACGTCACAGCTGTGAGAGGAGATCGCGGCCATTTTGTTTTTTTCCTCTGTCATCGCACACACAGCTCAGTGTGTGCGATCATAGCAGGAGCTGCCAGGGAGAAGCTGCTGCTGGGAAGAGAGGTCCGGGGTGAGTATCTGCAGCCAGGAGCTGTGATTGCAGCCTGTACTTAGTATTACAGCACAGGCTGCAATCACTGCTCACTGCCTTTCAGAGCAGAGCAGGGAGATCGTCACACTGCTCTGCCCTGAACATGACTCAGCACTTCCTGGAAGAGGACTGAAGGTAAGTACAGAGTTTTTATTTTCTTATGCATCTACCACTGCTACCTGCCCCTATATACCACTGCTACTAGCCCCTATATACCACTGCTACTAGCCCCTATATACCACTGCTACCTGCTCCTATATACCACTGCTACCTGCCCCTATATACCACTGCTACTAGCCCCTATATACCACTGCTACTAGCCCCTATATACCACTGCTACCAGCCACTATATACCACTACCAGCCACTATATACCACTGCTACCAGCCCCTATATACCACTACCAGCCCCTATATACCACTGCTACCTGTCCCTATATACCACTGCTACTAGCCCCTATATACCACTGCTACTAGCCCCTATATACCACTGCTACTAGCCCCTATATACCACTGCTACCTGCTCCTATATACCACTACTACTAGCCCCTATATACCACTGCTACCTGTCCCTATATACCACTGCTACCAGCCCCTATATACCACTGCTACTAGCCCCTATATACCACTGCTACTAGCCCCTATATACCACTGCTACCTGTCCCTATATACCACTGCTACTAGCCCCTATATACCACTGCTACTAGCCCCTATATACCACTGCTACCTGTCCCTATATACCACTGCTACCAGCCCCTATATACCACTGCTACTAGCCCCTATATACCACTGCTACCTGTCCCTATATACCACTGCTACTAGCCCCTATATACCACTGCTACTAGCCCCTATATACCACTGCTACCTGTCCCTATATACCACTGCTACTAGCCCCTATATACCACTGGTACTAGCCCCTATATACCACTGCTACTAGCCCCTATATACCACTGCTACTAGCCCCTATATACCACTGCTACTAGCCCCTATATACCACTGCTACTAGCCCCTATATACCACTGCTATCAGCCCCTATATACCACTGCTACCAGCCCCTATATACCACTGCTACTAGCCCCTATATACCACTGCTACCTGCTCCTATATACCACTGCTACTAGCCCCTATATACCACTGGTACTAGCCCCTATATACCACTGCTACTAGCCCCTATATACCACTGCTACTAGCCCCTATATACCACTGCTACCTGCTCCTATATACCACTGCTACTAGCCCCTATATACCACTGGTACTAGCCCCTATATACCACTGCTACCTGTCCCTATATACCACTGCTACTAGCCCCTATATACCACTGCTACCTGTCCCTATATACCACTGCTACTAGCCCCTATATACCACTGCTACTAGCCCCTATATACCACTGCTACTAGCCCCTATATACCACTGCTACCTGTCCCTATATACCACTGCTACTAGTCCCTATATACCACTGCTACTAGCCCCTATATACCACTGCTACCTGTCCCTATATACCACTGCTACTAGCCCCTATATACCACTGCTACTAGCCCCTATATACCACTGCTACTAGCCCCTATATACCACTGCTACCAGCCCCTATATACCACTGCTACCAGCCCCTATATACCACTGCTACTAGCCCCTATATACCACTGCTACCTGTCCCTATATACCACTGCTACTAGCCCCTATATACCACTGCTACTAGCCCCTATATACCACTGCTACCTGCTCCTATATACCACTGCTACTAGCCCCTATATACCACTGGTACTAGCCCCTATATACCACTGCTACCTGTCCCTATATACCACTGCTACCAGCCCTTATATACCACTGCTACCAGCCCCTATATACCACTGCTACTAGCCCCTATATACCACTGCTACTAGCCCCTATATACCACTGCTACCTGTCCCTATATACCACTGCTACTAGCCCCTATATACCACTGCTACTAGCCCCTATATACCACTGCTACCTGCTCCTATATACCACTGCTACCAGCCCCTATATACCACTGCTACTAGCCCCTATATACCACTGCTACCTGCTCCTATATACCACTGCTACTAGCCCCTATATACCACTGCTACCAGCCACTATAGACTACTGCTACTAGCCCCTATATACCACTGCTACCAGCCCCTATATACCACTGCTGCCTGCCTCTATATACCATCTACCACTGCTGCCTGCCTCTATATACCATCTACGACTGCTGCCTGCCTCTATATACCATCTACCACTGCTACCTCTGTCCTGTGTAGCTAATCTAGTCTTGTGTAGCTAATCTAGTCTTGTGTAGCTAATCCTGTCCTGTGTACAGTATCACACAAGATAGGATTAGATACACGGCGCAGCACAGTATCACACAGGACAGGATTAGATACACGGCTCAGCAGTCAGTATCTAATCCTCTCCTATGCACTCCTCTCCCCCCTGCGTGTCTTTCCCCATTGTGGTTTATTATTTTTGTTGTGGGAGATGAGGGAGTCGAGGATTATGCGCTCGGTATGGTATAAAAAAGATTAATAAAGGACTTTATTCTGGCCGAGTCTTTATTTACAATACATGTGAGATCTATGTGGCGGCATTATGGGTGATCTATATGGCGGTATTATGTGAGAAGCATATGGTGGTATGTGAGAACACTGGCGGTATTATGTGTGATCTATATGGCGGTATGTGAGAACACTGGCGGTATTATGTGTGATCTATATGGTGGTATGTGAGAACACTGGCGGTATTATGTGTGATCTATATGGTGGTATGTGAGAACACTGGCGGTATTATGTGTGATCTATATGGTGGTATGTGAGAACACTGGCGGTATTATGTGAGAAGCATATGGTGGTATGTGAGAACACTGGCGGTATTATGTGTGATCTATATGGTGGTATGTGAGAACACTGGCGGTATTATGTGTGATCTATATGGTGGTATGTGAGAACACTGGCGGTATTATGTGTGATCTATATGGCGGTATGTGAGAACACTGGCAGTATTATGTGTGATCTATATGGCGGTATGTGAGAACACTGGCGGTATTATGTGTGATCTATATGGTGGTATTATGTGAGAACTGTATGACAGTATTGTGTGATCTATTTGATAGTATTGTGTGTGATCTATATGGCGGTATTATGCGAGAACACTATGGCAGTATTATCTTCAGAAAGCGGACCCATTCTATGGTGGTTCTGGCTGAGCACCTGCACGCGGGTCTGGGGTAATAGAGGGGACAGCGTGACCTCCAGTTAGGTGTAGTCAGGGGAAAGCTGGTGAGGCAGCTGAAGAGAGGGGTCTCATTTTTATCGTTACTATATGGCTACATTTCCTTCCCAGCGTCACCCCAGACTTCGCCTGTCACCTCGCTTTCACACATTGCCAGGACAGGATGGAGAAGACAGGATCTGAGGAGGGGAATGGGGTCTGCATGCAAAGTCTGGATCAGAACAGGCCATCAATCCGCAGAAATGGTTCCTGGATTTCTGTGGAGCAAACAAGCAGATGGTCCATCCATGTGTATAAAAGACAGCGCTCTATGTACAATCCCTGGCTGCTCCGCACACCGAACAGGGGGCCCCTATAGACCAGCACACTGCTCTCCTGAAATACTCTGTGCTGCTCTCACCCTGCTCCCTCCACCACATATCTCCCAGAATTCTTGCTGCCTGCCATCCTCGGTGACTGTCTACTTGTCAGTATAAGGCTGCCTTCACACTATCAGTATTTGGTCAGTATTTTACCTCAGTATTTGTAAGCCAAAACCAGGAGTGGGTGATAAATACAGAAGTGGTGCATATGTTTCTATTATACTTTTCCTCTATTTGTTCCATTCCTGGTTTTGGCTTACAAATACTGATGTAAAATACTGACCAAATACTGCTAGTGTGACGGCAGCCATACTCTGCAGTCACCAACAAAATGGCTGCTCACTGGGTTCCTGAATATCATCCTCTCTAATCCCTTAGCAAACACCCAGAAGGAGAGGAGAGGAGACATCACACACTTCAGCAGACTCCGCCCATAATTACTGCAGTGCTGTAATGTGAGCTAGTTGTACACTAGGTTTTTCTGAAATTTCAGCAGCTGCTCCCCCTAGTGTTTAAAAGTGGAAATTCCAAAACTTTTCAAATTATTTTTCATATTTTACTAAATTATAAACAAATGATAATATTTTTTAAGAAAATGTAATCATTAATTCTTTACATTTTTACAATTTCTGAAAAAAAATTTTTTTTGATGGCACCTTCCCTTTAAATCCTCTGGTCTATCTGGTGCATTGGGTGGTCCCATCGGTGACTTACAGCTATCTCCCTGTGCACACTTAAAGAAATATAGCTGTCAAATCACTGATAGGACTGCTCACAGGACAGAAAATCTCTGAAAGAGCAGAGGTTTAAAGGGAACCCGTCATGTCCACAAAAGCTATTAACTAACTGATATTGGGTTAATTTGCAGGTTAACCCCTTCATGACCCAGCCTATTTTGACCTTAATGACCTGGCCGTTTTTTGCAATTCTGACCAGTGTCCCTTTATGAGGTAATAACACAAAAACGCTTCAACGGATCCTAGCGGTTCTGAGATTGTTTTTTCATGACATATTGGGCTTCATGTTAGTGGTAAATTTAGGTCGATAATTTTTGCGTTTATTTGTGAAAAAATAGGAAATTTGGCTAAAATTTTGAAAATTTCGCAGTTTTCATATTTTGAATTTTTATTCTGTTAAACGAGAGAGTTATGTGACACAAAATAGTTAATAAATAACAGTACCCACATGTCTACTTTACATCGGCACAATTTTGGAAACAAATATTTTTTTTGCTATGAAGTTATAAGTGTTAAAATTTGACCAGCGATTTCTCATTTTTACAACAAAATTTACAAAACCATTTTTTTAGGGACCACCTCACATTTGAAGTCAGTTTCATTGGTCTATATGGTTGAAAATACCCAAAAGTGACACCATTCTAAAAACTGCACCCCTCAAGGTACTCAAAACCACATTCAAGAAGTTTATTAACCCTTCAGGTGCTTCACAGCAGCAGAAGCAACATGGAAAGAAAAAGTGAACATTTAACTTTTTAGTCACAATAATGAGGTTTTAGCAACAATTTTTTTATTTCCCCAAAGGTAAAAAGAGAAACTGGACACCAAATGTTATTGTACAATTTGTCCTGAGTACACTGATACCTCACATGTGGGGGTAAACCACTGTTTGGGCACACGGTAAGGCTCGGAAGGGAAGGAGCGCCATTTGACTTTTTCAATGAAAAATTGGCTCCAATCTTTAGCGGACACCATGTCGCGTTTGGAGAGCCCCTGTGTGCCTAAACATTGGAGCTCCCCCACATGTGACCCCATTTTGGAAACTAGACCCCCCAAGGAACCTATCTAGTTGCATAGTGAGCACTTTAACCCCCAGGTGCGTCACAAATTGATCCGTAAAAATGAAAAAAGTACTTTTTTTCTCACAAACAATTACTTTTAGCCTCAATTTGTTTATTTCCACATGGGCAACCGGATAAAATGGATCGTAAAATTTATTGGGCAATTTCTCCTGAGTACACTGACTTTTTGAATGAAAAATTAGCTCCAATCGTTAGCGGACACCATGTCGCGTTTGGAGAGCACCTGTGTGCCTAAACATTGGAGCTTCCCCACATGTGACCCCATTTTGGAAACTAGACCTACCATGGAACTAATCTAGATGTGTGGTGAGCACTTTAAACCCTCAAGTGCTTCACAGAAGTTTATAACGCAGAGCCGTGAAAAAAAAAAAAAATCATTTTTCTTTCCTCAAAAATGATGTTTTAGCAAGCAATATTTTATTTTCACAAGGGTAACAGGAGAAATTGGACCCCAATTGTTGTTGCCCAGTTTGTCCTGAGCACACTCATATCCCATATGTGGGGGTAAACCACTGTTTGGGTACACGTCAGGGCTCGGAAGGGAAGTAGTGACTTTTGAAATGCAGACTTTGATGGAATAGTCTGTGGGCATCACGTTGCGTTTGCAGAGCCCCTGATGTGCCTAAACAGTAGAAACCCCCCACAAGTGACCCCATTTTGGAAACTAGACCTCCCAAGGAACTTATCTAGTTATGTGGTGAGCACTTCGAACCCCCAAGTGGTTCACAGAAGTTTACAACGCAGAGCCGTGAAAATAAAAAATAATTTTTCTTTCGTCAAAAATGATGTTTTAGCAAGCATTTTTTTATTTTCACAAGGGTAACAGGAGAAATTGGACCTCAATAACTGTTGCCCAGTTTGTCCTGAGTATGCTGGTACCCCATATTTGGGGGTAAACCATTGTTTGGGCGCACGTCGGGGTTCGAAAGGGAGGGAGCACCATTTGACTTTTTGAATTCAAGATTGACTGGAATCAATGGAGGCGCCATGTTGCGTTTGGAGACCGCTGATGTGCCTAAACAGTGGAAACCCCTCAATTCTACCTCCAACACTAACCCCAACACACCCCTAACCCTAATCCCAACCTAACCCCAACACACCCCTAACCCTAATCCCAACCCTAACCCTAATCCCAACCCTAACCACAACCCTAACCCCAACACACCCCTAACCCTAACCACAGCCTAATCTTAACCCTATTTCCATCCCTAGCCCTAATTCCAACCCTAACCCTAAGGCTATGTGTCCACGTTGCGGATTCGTGTGAGATTTTTCCGCACCATTTTTGAAAAATCCGCAGGTAAAAGGCACCGCGTTACCGCGGATGTCCAGTGTTTTTTGTGCCCCGCAGTGTCTTCTGTCTGGCAGGGCGGCCGCACAGGCGCAGTCAGCTAGACTGCAAATGAGGACAGTGGACGGGCAGCGCTCACTGCTCATGCCCAAGGGTTAACACCACAGCGCAGGCTCCGGGACAGATTCAAACAACACTGAGGAGGCGGCGCCCCCGACGCGCACAGACCCGGAGTGACGGCTGTGCTGCGTCTGATTAGGAAGGAAAGACCCACCTCCCTGGCGATTTCAGGGTAAGAGAGGGTACATTTTATAAGTGATTATTCCAGTGTGTGCAGGCATCATAACTAAAAGAGCCAACTTGTCAGAATGCAGCATTTGTGCTACACAAGGTGGCTCTTTTAGTTACAAACCCCTGAGGGGGATGACAGGTTCCCTTTAAGTCATGTGAATGTGCAAATGCCCTGTATGCATATGTGTGTGTGTATATATATATATGTGTGTGTGTGTGTGTGTGTGTGTGTGTGTGTGTGTGTGTGTGTGTGTGTGTGTGTGTGTGTGTGTGTGTGTGTGTGTATGTATGTATGTACAGTATGTATGTATGTATGTATGCATGTATGCATACACACAGGCTTGGACTGGCCCATAGAGTAACGGGAATCCCCCGGTGGGCCCCTGTGCAGTTCTGGGTCCCACAACCCCACTGTATGGGCAGTGCTTAGCATAATTTACTTGATTCACTCTGTGCAGAAAAAGCAGCATCTGATCAATCATTAACCAAACTACACAGTTTATTGTTATATAGGGATAAAGGTAAACTTTTGAACAAGGGTAGTATAATATTTGTATGCAGGTGAAAAGTGGGCCCCCCAAAGTCAATATTAGGCTAGTTTCACACATCAGTTTTTTGTTTTCAGGCTAAATCCGGCTAATTTTTAAAAAAATGGATCCGACGTAAATTGTGAAAAACTGATGTGCCGGATCCGTTTTTTTAGCTGGATCCGGTCGTCTTTAATGCGCATGGATTTTTTGACTTCCTGGTTCGAGACAAAGAGCGAAAGAGAGAAAAAGAAAGAGAGAGAAAGAGAGAGAGAAAGAGAGAGCGAAAGAGAGAGAGAGACCCAGACCAAAACGGCAAATCTGCATGATTTGTATGAAACCAGATCCAGGCGCCGTATTCATTGTTTCACACCTCCGTTTCATGTGTTTTGGGCCGATTCCATCACTGTGCGTTTTTTTCCGCCGGACAAAAAAAACGTTGCAATGGGCGTTTTCTCCGTCAGCCAGAAACGACTATTTGGACGGATCCGGAAAAAATGGATGAAACGTCTGGCCATCAGGCACAATCCGGCACTAATACAACTCTATGGGAAAAAAGCGGATCCGGCGTAAAAAAAAAAAAAACGGATCTTTTTTTTCCAAAAATTGCCGGATTGTGCCCGAAACAAAAAATCTGATGTGTGAAAGTAGCCTTACTGGTGGGCCCGTAGCACCCCAGTCTGACACTGTGTATACATGCATATATATATACATATACTAGCTATTGAACCTGTTCTACGCCCGGGTGGCGAGCATCTATATTGGTATATGGTCTCCATCCTGGTATGTGCTGCTCCATCCTGCGTCCCCATCCTGTCATGAGCTGCTCCATCCTGCGTCCCCATCCTGTCATGTGCTGCACCCATCCTGCACCCCCATTCTGACATGTGCTGCTCCATCCTGCGCCCCCATCCTGCCACGTGTTGCACCCATCTTGCGCCCCCATTCTGTCATGTGTTGCACCCATCCTGCGCCCCCATTCTGTCATGTGCTGCTCCCATCCTGCGCCCCCATTCTGACATGTTCTGCACCCATCCTGCGCCTCCATTCTGTCATTTGCTGCTCCCATCCTGCGCCCCCATCCTGTCATGTGCTGCTCCCATCCTGTGCCCCTGTTCTGTCATGTGCTGCTCCCATCCTGCGCCCGTTCTGTCATGTGCTGCTTCCATCCTGCACCCCCGTTCTGTCATGTGCTGCCCTATTCTGTCATGTGGTGCTCCCATCCTGCGCCCCCGTTCTGTCATGTGCTGCTCCCATCCTGCACCACCATTCTTTAAATTTGCTTCTCCCATCCATATGCCCCATAAGCTGCTCCATTATGGTTGATGGCCCCCATAAGATGCTCCATAGTATATGCCCCGTACACTGCTCCATTATGGTTTATGGCCCTCATAAGATGCTCCATAGTGTATGCCCCCCGTACACTGCTCCATAAATGTTGATGGCCCCCATAAGATGCTCTATAATATATGCCCCCGTACACTGCTCCATTATGGTTGATGGCCCCATAAGATGCTCCATTGTATTATATGCCCCCCATAAGATGCTCCATTGTATTATATGCCCCCCATAAGATGCTCCATTGTATTATATGCTCCCCATAAGATGCTCCATTGTATATGCCCCGTATGCTGCTGCCATATATACAAAAAAAAAAAAAATACCATACTCACCTATGGTCGCTGGGCGCCGAGTGCTGGGGGCCTGAGCAGGCGGGGACACCGGCGCGCTGTGGGGGTCAGGCGCCGGTATCACTGCTAGCTCAGGCCCCCAGCACTTGCTATACTCACCTGTCTGTCCCGTTCCAGCGCTGCGCGCATTAAATGCGTCATCGCGCCCTCTGAACTGTGAACGTCACAGCAGAGGACCCGGGAGACGGAGCCGCACGCAGCGCTGGAACGGAGGACAGGTGAATATACTTACCCTCCTGGCGGTCCCTGCCTCTCCGGTGGAGATCGCGGTGTGCTTTCAGTGTTTACGCATACCACGATCTTCTGGGAGCGACACTCTGTGGGGGCCAGACTACGCCGGCGCTTACGCTGTCTATAAAGGCTTCGGACAGAGTGACGCTCCCAGCGTTATATTATAGATATACACATACGGTGTATATATATATATATATATATATATATATATATATATATATATATATATATATATATATGCACCAAGAGCTACGATGGGTGTATATATCCTCCAGACCATATGCAGCACAACTGTCTATCCTCCATTTATGATTGATGTGGGTGAAGCCTCCTACATCATCCATACTAACAGCTAAGTCTTGCCCCAGCGCAGTAAAGATGAGGGCCTGCACACATCCAATTTTCTTATCCCTCTGCTGTAAAGGAAATCTGTCAGCAAAAATTACTCTCCAACCAAGCATAGCACACCTTATAGAGGTTAGAACCAAAAGAAAATTTGTACCATTATGAACAAATCAACTTGTGTAGACAAATTAGTTTTTATTTTACCTCCACCCTCCTCTGGCTCTTGTAGCTCGAGAAAGAGAAGGGAGGGGACAAGAAACAAGTAGGTGGGAAGGTGCACTGAACGGCTTAGGCTAGTTTCACACTAGCGTTTTGAGGAGCTGCGGAGGGCTGCGGACTTCCTCCGTGAAGCCCCGCCCTTGGCCGCACCTCTGCCGCTTGCTCTGCCTACTTCTGCATGCGGCCTGCGTACCTATCTTTAACATTAGGTACGCAGGTCGTGCGGCTGTATGCGGATGCTTCCACAGAAAAAAGAAATTGCAACCAGCTGCGTCCTACGCTGGTCGCCGCATCATCAAAACGACGCATGCGGAGGCATCCGCATACAGCCGCACGACCTGCGTACCTAATGTTAAAGATATGAGTCAAAATTGGAACAGTATCACGTATTACCGCAGTTGTCGTGCAGCGCTTTCCCAACCAATGTTCAAATGGCTTCCAATAATAGAGATAAAAAAAAAGGAAAACAGCACAAAAATTTAAGAAAAACGGGCTTTAATGCCTGAACAGCGTGGCAATGTTTCGGATATGGTATCCTTTCTCAAGCTAATGTGAAAGATAGGTACACTGGCCGCATGCAGAAGTAGGCGGAGCTAGTGGCTGAGGTGCGGCCAAGGGCGGGGCTTCACGGAGGAAGTCCGCTGCCCTCCGCAGCCCCTCAAAACACTAATGTGAAACTGGCCTTCCTCACAAAAAAGTGCACCAAGCTTCTTTATATCTGAATAAAGAACAATTTATGTCACACACAGCAATGGCTATGGACACTAAAGGGGCAATAATTGTTTTTTAAAAGGTATGTCTCCTAAAAGGTACCTTGCTTAGTTAGAAACATCAATTTGTGCAGATAGACTTCTCGCTTGAACAGCAGAAAATGCAATTTAATTTTCAAGTCCTTCAAAGTTCCAGCAGAGTTGAGGTCCTGGTTACAGCGATCACATGAATGGCAGAGTGCAGGATCACCAGGGATCATGCATCGGTCCTTTTTTTCATTAGCATCGGAGTCCATTAGTAGAGCAGGCTGCAATCTTGCTTTTTAGGAAGTCAAAACATAACTGAATAACTAGTGCCAAGCTCCATTAAAAATAATGACTAATGTTAACACGTAAATACCTCCATTTTAAAAGACTGGAGCAATTAGGCTGATGCTGCCATGTTTATAAATGATAACGTGCCACTGTATACATAAATCATCTAGAGGGGGATTCCTTTCTGTCAGTACAGACAGGCTCCAAAGGAGAACGTAGCTGGTTTTCTCTCTAATTGCCTTGTGCACCAAGCCCAATCAGCACAGCCCATAAATGACAGGACACGGTTATGCCACTTCCTGTTTTGATCAGTGTGATTATCAGGATCCTTGGCTGATGAGACGAGCTCACAAATTGTTTCTTCTATCATTGTGGCTTCTGTGTCCTTTTGTAAATAGCATTGCAGGTTCTGGTATTTTGGGCATATGTTGCATAAGTAAAAACAAAGTTAAAGGGGTATTCCAAAAATTCAAGTTATCCTTTATCCAATAAATATGAGATAAGTTGCTAATCACTTGAAGTCTGACAACTGGACGATCAAAGATCTGGAACACCGAGAATGGAACGGAAGTACGCATCAGCTCTCTGCAGTCCAATCCCTGTACTTTCTGCAAAATTATTTTCTCTGCGAAAGCTCCATTGTCACTATTTTGGAGTTCTGGAAGCATGAGGCAACTTTTACCACAAGTCCTATGTCATGCCAACAGTAAAGCATCATATATGGCTTGCTTTTCACCAAAGAGTGTAAACAAGAGATGGAGGGCACCATCCAACCTAATGGCAAAAGACAGGGGTTCAACCCAAAGCATGACCTATAGTAAGATCCATAAGCACCGAGAAAAAGATGTCATGCTATATAAAGGGGACCACCAAGTAATAACAAAAATGTATAGAAATAACCATAAATACTTTATTATATCGACCAAAACACAAAACAACACACTACAGTTTAAAAACATTTAAAAAAGAAAATATGACATCATAGATTCCTATAAGGAACCTCCCCCTGGACATGTAATGTATATTATGATAGAAATACAAATGACAAGGTAATAACTTGATAACAGGGACAGCTGCTCTACGTACACATTTAAACAGATGATAGAACTATACATAGCATCTCGGTGTAGAGTGGAGATAATAACAAAGGTTTACACCTGGCCCAGCTCGCAGCACAGAATAGTAGGCACTAATGCAGGAAAATGTGGTTCTATTATTGAAATAAGTATTTATTATAGAGATAGATGTAATAGGTGAACCAAATATATCTACTATTAACCGGTACTGACTCAAAATAACTAATATGAACTATCCTGACAGTACGTGACCAGTATAGAGATGTAAAAACAACAAATGTATCCCTTGCGAGCAGATAACAACGGGATAAATAGAAACAGGTAGACAATATCTGTAATTAGTGAGGTATTTCACATACAAACGCCCCCACATGTAACAGGTAGATTGACAGCCAAGAGGTGATCAGCCTCAAATGCTGAAGTTGATTTGTAGTGGGTTGGCTTTTATCCCATATATAGAGAAACCAAGTCTGAATATTATAATAGACCTCAGCTTGACCATATAGGCCAAAGTAACACAAACTAATTCAATTCCTGGGGACTATCTGAATCTAATCAAGGTGTCCAGAGCCCCACTATATACAGATACACCCCCAATACCCAGTATATGCAACATAACGGTACAAGGCCCACTAAATAGGGCAATATGCTATCATCTCAGTGCAAACTAGAAGCAACAATGCCAGTAGAGCATGACCAAAATACCCATCCATACAGAGGTCCAGGGGGCAGAAGCCCAACGCGTATCACCACTAGAGTGGCTTCGTCAGGAGCAGGTGTCATAATGTGTGGCCGGCTACTATATATATATATACAGACACTTACCCTAATGAAAATATCCCTATCAGCTGTGGTACGGCGGCGTGGTTTTCCATAGCAAGGCGTGGAGCATAGCGCTCACAATACCGGAAGCGGTGCCGCACACAAGTGTTTCCGGGAGTACCAAAATGGCCATTAATGCGCTGAATGCGCATGCCCGGGCCCATAGCACAGATTAGCTAGCGCAAAGCGTTGCGGGGCACCAAGAGGGCTACCAAAAGCGCTAATGCGCATGCGCCGATGAAAAGCTCAGGGAGTATCAAGATGGCCGTAAGTACGCTAAGTGCGCATGCCCGGGCCCCATATCGCAAGCTAACTGGTGCACAGCATAAAGGAGCAACAAGATAGCTGCCAAAGGCGAGGAAAAGCGCACGCGTAAGTGGAACATACCGCCCCCCCCCCCAGAATGTACAATAAAACCAAACCATCCTGAAAACTATCAAGTATGTTAAATACTAAAGCAGCGTGGAGAAATATAACATTGCAATGTAACCCCACTAAGCACAAGAGCGGGGCTACTACAGAATTTATACTCATTTCCTACATCACGCAAGTATGGACCCTACCCAACATATTCATCCACCCATAATTCTTATATACAAAATACTTGCGTGCAAGATAATGGGACTCGTCTTTGGAGCCAAGATGATTGATCATCCTCCACCACTGTAGCATGCGTCTTTAGCTTTTTTTGATCCTACATTGTAAGGGGGATTTACACGTGAGACCCCGGTGTCCGCACCCCCATATGCTACTGTGGTATGCTCGTATTCTAACAACTGTACAGGTCCTTCTCAAAAAATTAGCATATAGTGTTAAATTTCATTATTTACCATAATGTAATGATTACAATTAAACTTTCATATATTATAGATTCATTATCCACCAACTGAAATTTGTCAGGTCTTTTATTGTTTTAATACTGATGATTTTGGCATACAACTCCTGATAACCCAAAAAACCTGTCTCAATAAATTAGCATATCAAGAAAAGGTTCTCTAAACGACCTATTACCCTAATCTTCTGAATCAACTAATTAACTCTAAACACATGCAAAAGATACCTGAGGCTTTTATAAACTCCCTGCCTGGTTCATTACTCAAAACCCCCATCATGGGTAAGACTAGCGACCTGACAGATGTCAAGAAGGCCATCATTGACACCCTCAAGCAAGAGGGTAAGACCCAGAAAGAAATTTCTCAACAAATAGGCTGTTCCCAGAGTGCTGTATCAAGGCACCTCAATGGTAAGTCTGTTGGAAGGAAACAATGTGGCAGAAAACGCTGTACAACGAGAAGAGGAGACCGGACCCTGAGGAAGATTGTGGAGAAGGACCGATTCCAGACCTTGGGGAACCTGAGGAAGCAGTGGACTGAGTCTGGTGTGGAAACATCCAGAGCCACCGTGCACAGGCGTGTGCAGGAAATGGGCTACAGGTGCCGCATTCCCCAGGTAAAGCCACTTTTGAGCTACAGAGAAGCAGCACTGGACTGTTGCTAAGTGGTCCCAAGTACTTTTTTCTGATGAAAGCAAATTTTGCATGTCATTCGGAAATCAAGGTGCCAGAGTCTGGAGGAAGACTGGGGAGAAGGAAATGCCAAAATGCCTGAAGTCCAGTGTCAAGTACCCCCAGTCAGTGATGGTGTGGGGTGCCATGTCAGCTGCTGGTGTTGGTCCACTGTGTTTCATCAAGGGCAGGGTCAATGCAGCTAGCTATCAGGAGATTTTGGAGCACTTCATGCTTCCATCGGCTGAAATGCTTTATGGAGATGAAGATTTCATTTTTCAGCACGACCTGGCACCTGCTCACAGTGCCAAAACCACTGGTAAATGGTTTACTGACCATGGTATTACTGTGCTCAATTGGCCTGCCAACTCTCTTGACCTGAACCCCATAGAGAATCTGTGGGATATTGTGAAGAGAAAGTTGAGAGACGCAAGACCCAACACTCTGGATGAGCTTAAGGCCGCTATTGAAGCATCCTGGGCCTCCATAACATCTCAGCAGTGTCACAGGCTGATTGCCTCCATGCCACGCCGCATTGAAGCAGTCATTTCTGCCAAAGGATTCCCGACCAAGTATTGAGTGCATAACTGAACATTATTATTTGATGGTTTTTTTGTTTGTTATTAAAAAACACTTTTATTTGATTGGATGGGTGAAATATGCTAATTTATTGAGACAGGTTTTTTGGGTTATCAGGAGTTGTATGCCAAAATCATCAGTATTAAAACAATAAAAGACCTGACAAATTTCAGTTGGTGGATAATGAATCTATAATATATGAAAGTTTAATTGTAATCATTACATTATGGTAAATAATGAAATTTAACACTATATGCTAATTTTTTGAGAAGGACCTGTATATATGTACATGTGCATTACCTTATTTTCTTATCATTGTCTCGGGTATAGGGAATCAGTGTAAATATTGCGGTACCCCTGTTTATGTGCTTAATGGGGTTATACCGCAAGGCTATGGTGTGGACCTCATACATCTCCACTTTTTCTCTGCATCTATTATTCTGTATCAGTGTAGCCATTTTGGCGCTTATTACCATATATTGTTATCATTGCCTTTTGATGTAGGAAATGAGTATAAATTCTGTAGTAGCCCCGCTCTTGTGTTTAGTGGGGTTACACCGCAATGTTATATTTCTCCACGCTGCTTTAGTATTTAACATACTTGATAGTTTTCAGGATGGTTTGGTTTTATTGTACATTCTGGGGGGGGCGGTATGTTCCACTTACGCGTGCGCTTTTCCTCGCCTTTGGCAGCCATCTTGGTGCTCCTTTATGCTTTGCACCAGTTAGCTTGCGATATGGGGCCCGGGCATGCGCACTTACGGCCATCTTGATACTCCCTGAACTTTTCATCGGCGAGTGCGCATTAGCGCTTTTGTTAGCCCTCTTGGTGCCCCGCAACGCTTTGCGCTAGCTAATCCGTGCTATGGGCCCGGGCATGCGCATTCAGCGCATTAATGGCCATTTTGGTACTCCCGGAAACACTTGTGTGCGGCACCGCTTCCGGTATTGTGAGCGCTATGCTCCACGTCTTGCTATGGAATACCACGCCGCTGTACCACAGCTGATAGGGATATTTTCATCAGGGTAAGTGTCTGTGTATATATAGTAGCCGGCCACACATTATGACACCTGCTCCTGACGAAGCCACTCTAGTGGCGATACGCGTTGGGCTTCTGCCCCCTGGACCTCTGTATGGATGGGTATTTTGGTCATGCTCTACTGGCATTGTTGCTTCTAGTTTGCACTGAGATGATAGCATATTGCCCTATTTAGTGGGCCTTGTACCGTTATGTTGCATATACTGGGTATTGGGGGTGTATCTGTATATAGTGGGGCTCTGGACACCTTGATTAGATTCAGATAGTCCCCAGGAATTGAATTAGTTTGTGTTACTTTGGCCTATATGGTCAAGCTGAGGTCTATTATAATATTCAGACTTGGTTTCTCTATATATGGGATAAAAGCCAACCCACTACAAATCAACTTCAGCATTTGAGGCTGATCACCTCTTGGCTGTCAATCTACCTGTTACATGTGGGGGCGTTTGTATGTGAAATACCTCACTAATTACAGATATTGTCTACCTGTTTCTATTTATCCCGTTGTTATCTGCTCGCAAGGGATACATTTGTTGTTGTTGTCACTTAGGCTTCTTTCACACTAGCGTCGGAATCTCCCCGTCGCAATGCGTCGGGGAGAGATTCCGACGCTAGCGTTTGCTGCATTGCACAATGGAGGCAGTGGATGCATTTTTCCGGCGCATCCGCTGCCCCATTGTAAGGTGCGGGGAGGTGGGGGCGGAGTTCCGGCCGCGCATGCGCGGTCGGAAAAAGCGGTCCGTCGGGAGAAAAAAAACGTTACATGTAGGGTTTTTTTTTCCCCGACGGTCCGCCAAAGCACAACGCATTCGTCGCAAGACGGATGCGAAGTGTGCAAATCCGTTGCAAATGCGTCATCAATAGTAGTGTATGGGGAAAAAACGCATCCTGCAAGCACTTTTGCAGGATGCGTTTTTTCTGCAAAACGACGCATTGTGACGGATTTAAAAAAACGCTAGTGTGAAAGTACCCTTACTGTCAGGATAGTTCATATTAGTTATTTTGAGTCAGTACCGGTTAATAGTAGATATATTTGGTTCACCTATTACATCTATCTCTATAATAAATACTTATTTCAATAATAGAACCACATTTTCCTGCATTAGTGCCTACTATTCTGTGCTGCGAGCTGGGCCAGGTGTAAACCTTTGTTATTATCTCCACTCTACACCGAGATGCTATGTATAGTTCTATCATCTGTTTAAATGTGTACGTAGAGCAGCTGTCCCTGTTATCAAGTTATTACCTTGTCATTTGTATTTCTATCATAATATAGATTACATGTCCAGGGGGAGGTTCCTTATAGGAATCTATGATGTCATATTTTCTTTTTTAAATGTTTTTAAACTGTAGTGTATTGTTTTGTGTTTTGGTCGATATAATAAAGTATTTATGGTTATTTCTATACATTTTTGTTATTACTTGGTGGTCCCCTTTATATAGCATGACATCTTTTTCTCGGTGCTTATGGCTTTTCACCAAAGAGTGGGCTCGCTCACAATTTTGCCTAAGAACACGGTCATGAATAGCGACTAGTTTCTAAAAATCCTCCAAGTACAATTTCTCCCAAGGATCCAAGAGCAATTTGATGATGAACAGTGCTTTTTCCAGCCAGGTGAAGCACCATGTTACAAGGCAAAAGTAATAACTACGGTAATTGGTTCACAAAACATTGACATTTTGGGTCTAAAAAAACATTTAGATTTTGGGTTTATGGCCAGTAACCTCCCCAGATCTCAATCCCATTGAGAACCTGGCCAACCCTCAAAATGTGGTTGGACAAACAAAAACACAGTAATTGTGGCAAACTCCGAGCCATGATTAGTCAGCACTCAGGATTGGGCCTAGAAGTGGATATCGAGCAAGTCAAGGTGGGCAGCACGGTTGCTCAGTGGATAGCCTTGCAGCGCTGGAGTCCTGGGTTCAAATCCCACCAAGGACAACATCTGCAAGGAGTTTGTATGTTCTCTCCGTGTTTGCGTGGGTTTCCTCCGGGTTCTCCGGTTTCCTCCCACATTCCAAAGACCTACTGATAGGGAAATTATATTGTGCGCCCCAACAGGGACAGTGATGATAATGTGTGCAAACTGTAAAGCGCTGCGGAATAGGTTAGCGCTATATAAAAATAAAGATTATTATTAAGACAAGTCTTGAAAAAGAATGGTCAACTCTAAGTGTTGTCTTTACATACACTTGTATATTTGTCAATAAAAGTTTATGAAACGCTTATAATTGTACTTCAGTAACCATAACAACATTCCACAAAAGACCTCTTTCACATTTCCGTCGGAACGGGTCCTTTGCTATGCGTTGGGTCGACGTACCGACGGACGTTGTGAAATTTGGGGACAACGTGGACAGCGGATGCAGTTTTTCAACGCATCCGCTGCCCATTCTGAAGTCCGGGGAGGAGAGGGCGGAGTTTTGGCCGCGCATGCGCGGTAGAAAATGGCGGACGCGACGCACAAAAAAAGGTTACATTGAATGTTTTTTGTGCCGACGGTCCATCAACACACGACAAATCCGTCGCACGACAGATGCGACGTGTGGCAATTAGTCGCTAATACAAGTCTATGGGAAAAAAACGCATCCTGCGAGCACATTTGCAGGATCAGTTTCTTTCCCAAAACGACGGATTGTGACGGAGCTCAAAAGACAGAAGTGTGAAAGAGGCTTAAGCAAGCAGCAATCTTTGTGAAAAACAAAATTTATGTCAGTCTTTGGCCATGATTGTATGACTTCTCTTGTATTGGAACACAGTCTATACAGAGCTCCCATTCCGAAAACTGGTAGATCAACAGCAGATAACACAGAGATTTTATCCAAATATAAACAAAGACTAGTAAAGTGACATCACTGGAATCAGGGTCTCTTCCCTACATTATGCTTCACTCAGATGGGGTAGCAGAAACCTGTGACAGATTCTCTTTAAAAGGCTGTAAAATTCATTTTCTTCAAAAAAGGAAACAGTACTTGGCTTTAGGGCTGGGAGATTAAGCAAATATATGATTCATCCGCTACTTGGCCTCTCACAATTCGGTTTTTGAACAGGATTTTTTCAGACACCACTTCCAGGACAATGTTGTGGTGCTGGAAGGCTGCGTTGGTTCAGTAGAAGCTGCGTCTGCCGGCCTCCCTGGGAGTAGCGCTGGAGGAGCTGTGGCTGCAGCAGTTCTGAAGCTGGCAGTGTGTGGGCACAGCAGAGGTTTTGGAGGATGAAGAAGAGATAGAGGGCCACAGAAATCAGAGATGCTCACTAACAGCATTTAGGTGGCCATTTTCTGTAATATCACAATGTGGATTCCAGCTCACCAATGACATTAACCCCATCCACTCTGAGCTCGGACAACAGATCTGAAGCAGCCAAAATAAGCGATAAGGGAAGAAATGGCTTCACGAATAAATTACTTTTTATATAAATGAAATCCAAACGCAGGACAGGAAGTCATGATGACAGACAAGAATTTATTTCTTTGCTTATGGCCTTTTTCTGTCCCCTAGGGAAACTGCTATTTAAAGTGGAGAAACACATAAGGCTGGTTTAGACCCCCTACTGCTCGGGAGCTTTCCGCTACTTATACATGTATTGCCCTCTTAGAATGTGGTTTTCTCCCTTGATATTGTGTTTGGGGTCCTGGATGTTTGAGCTATTTGGATACTTCTGCAGTGATTATATTATGTGTATCTGGGTTTTCTGATGAGCTGTTATTCATATTTTTGGATTACTCATCATAGGATAGTATGCACACTGCTCTGACTGACATAACTGTGTGTATAAGTGGGACATTAGTGCCCTCATAATATTAGAGGTTGGCTCTTGCCATTTCTTGCACTGATTGTGGCCTGGAGTATGATCTCAAACTTGTGGTCAGATGACTGCCGTTCCCGGTGCGGACATAGGTGCATGATGTGAAGATTGACAAGTAGTCCTGTAGACTGACTGCAGGGTTGTAGTTTTAGACCAGACAACCCCTTTCAGTTAAAGAGGTTGTGCACTACTTTATTATTGATGACCTATCCTCAATTGCAGAGCTAATCAGTCTTCTGAAGCAGCGGCAGGGTACTGCACATCTGCCTTCTATTAAAATCAGGAGGCGGATATGCAGTACCCTGAGCAGCCACAATCAGAAGACGGAGCAGCTCCACAATTGACAGCTGCCACCGAGAACAGTTGATCAGGGGGAGTGCTGGGTGTCGGACCCCAACCGATCAGACACCGATGATCTATCCTATGGTCAGGTCATGAATGATAAAGTCGTGGATAATCGCTTTAAAGGGAACCTGTCACCCCGTTTTTTCAGTAGGAGATAAAAATACCGTTAAATAGGGCCTGAGCTGTGCATTACAATAGGGTATTTTTTGACCCCGATTCCCTACCTATGCTGCCGAAATACCTTACAAAAGTGGCCTTTTTCGCCTGTCAATCAGGCTGGTCAGGTTGGATGGGCGTGGTCACAGCACTGTTTCTTCCCCCACATCTTGCTTATGTTCCCGTTGGTGGCGTAGTGCTTCTCGCATGCGCAAGTGCCGAATGCACTGCGCAGCTGTACAAAAAGAGCGCGCTCGCCGCTATTCAGCGGTTTCTCGGTGGGCGCAGCCATCTTCCTGAGGCCGCGCGTGCGCAGATGGAGTCTCCTGCTTCCCGGGGCTTCAGGAAAATGGCCGCGGGGTGCCGCGCGTGTGCAGATGGACATTGCGGCGGCCATTTTCCTGAAGCCGAGTTCGAACTCGAAAATGGCCGCCGCGATGTACCTTTTGTAAGGTATTTCGGCAGCATAGGTAGGGAATCGGGGGACAAAAAATACCCTATTGTAATGCACAGCTCAGGCCCTATTTAAAGGTATTTTTATCTCCTACTGAAAAAACGGGGTGACAGGTTCCCTTTAAGAAATTCAGGGGCTTTTGGAAAAAGGACTTTGTGTCCAAAAAATAAGTACCCACAATTTATTGAAAATGTTAAGTGTTTATACGCACCGTAATTTGTAGGAATGCCTCTGCTTTATCGGCAATCACAGTAACAGAAATCTGACAAATAACTTTGCAATACTAAGCTAAACCACACAAACACATACACACACACACACACACACAACTAATGTAAGATTATATCCTAAAATAGGCAATAAGTTCTCATTTTCCATTTAGGTTTCAGATAATTATTTCTAACCGTTATGTTTCTCATTACATCTCCACATTTATAGCAGGGCTCTGAAGATGGTAAAACAAACCTCCGACTCCTTAACCCCTTTACCCCCAAGGGTGGTTTGCACGTTACGGACCGGGCCAATTTTTACAATTCTGACCACTGTCCCTTTATGAGGTTATAACTCTGGAACGCTTCAACGGATCCAGGTGATTCTGACATTATTTTCTCGTGACATATTGTACTTCATGATAGTGGTAAAATTTCTTTGATAGTACCTGCGTTTATTTGTGAAAAAAATGGAAATTTGGAGAAAATTATGAAAATTTTGCAATTTTCCAACTTTGAATTTTTATGCAATTAAATCACAGAGATATGTCACACAAAATAATGAATAACTAACATTTCCCACATGTCTACTTTACATCAGCACAATTTTGGAACCAAAAATTTTTTTTTGTTAGGGAGTTATAAGGGTTAAAAGTTGACCAGCAATTTCTCATTTTTATAACACCATTTTTTTTAGGGACCACATCTCATTTGAAGTCATTTTGAGGGGTCTATATGATAGAAAATACCCAAGTGTGACACCATTCTAAAAACTGCACCCCTCAAGGTGCTCAAAACCACATTCAAGAAGTTTATTAACCATTTAGGTGTTTCACAGGAATTTTTGGAATGTTTAAATAAAAATGAACATTTAACTTTTTTTCACAAAAAATTTACTTCAGCTCCAATTTGTTTTATTTTACCAAGGGTTACAGGAGAAAATGGACCCCAAACGTTGTTGTACAATTTGTCCTGAGTACGCCGATACCCGACACGTGGGGGTAAACCACTGTTTGGGCGCATGACAGACCTCGGAAGCGAAGGAGCGCCATTTGACTTTTCAATGCAAAATTGAATGGAATTGAGATGGGACGCCATGTTGCGTTTGGAAGCCACTGATGTGCCTAAACATTGAAACCCCCCACAAGTGACACCATTTTGGAAAGTAGACCCCCTAAGGAACTTATCTAGAGGTGTGGTGAGCACTTTGACCCACCAAGTGCTTCACAGAACTTTATAATGCAGAACCGTAAAAATAAAAAATCGTTTTTTTCACAAAAATTATCTTTTCGCCCCCAATTTTTTATTTTCCCAAGGGTAAGAAGAAATTGGACCCCAAAAGTTGTTGTACAATTTGTCCTGAGTACGCTGATACCCCATATGTGGGTGTAAACCACTGTTTGGGCGCATGGGAGAGCACGGAAGGGAAGGAGCGCCGTTTGACTTTTCAATGCAAAATTCACAGGAATTGAGATGGGACGCCATGTTGCGTTTGGAGAGCCACTGATGTGCCTAAACATTGAAACCCCCCACAAGTGACACCATTTTGGAAAGTAGACCCACTAAGGAACTTATCTAGATGTGTGGTGAGCACTTTGACCCACTAAGGGCTTCACAGAAGTTTATAATGCAGAGCCGTAAAAATAAAACAAAAATTTTTTCTTACAAAAATTATTTTTTAGCCCCCAGTTTTGTATTTTCCCGAGGGTATCAGGAGAAATTGGACCCCAAAAGTTGTTGTCCAATTTGTCCTGAGTGCGCTGATACCCCATATGTGGGGGGGGGAACCACCATTTGAGTGCATGAGAACTTTGAACCCCCAAGTGTTTCACTACAGTTTATATCGCAGAGCCGTGAAAATAAAAAATCCTTTTTTTTCCCCACAAAAATTATTTTTTAGCCCCCAGTTTTGTATTTTCCCAAGGGTAACGGGAGAAACTGGACCCCAAAAGTTGTTGTCCAATTTGTCCTGAGTACGCTGATACCCCATATGTTGGGGTAAACCCCTGTTTGGGCACACGGGAGAGCTCGGAAGGGAAGGAGCGCTGTTTTACTTTTTCAACGCAGAATTGGCTGGAATTGAGATCAGAAGCCATGTCGCGTTTGGAGAGCCCCTGATGTGCCTAAACAGTGGAAACCCCCCAATTATAACTGAAACCCTAATCCAAACACACCCCTATCCCTAATCCCAACGGTAACCCTAACCACACCTCTAACTCAGACACACCCCTAACCCTAATCCCAACCCTATTCCCAACCGTAAATGTAATCCAAACCCTAACCCTAACTTTAGCCCCAACCCTAACCCTAACGGGAGAATGGAAATAAATAAATTTTTTTAATTTTTTAATTTATCCCTAACTAAGGGGGTGATGAAGGGGGATTTGATTTACTTTTATAGCGGGCTTTGTAGCGGATTTTTATGATTGGCAGCCGTCACTCACTAAAGACGCTTTTTATTGCAAAAAATATTTTTTGCGTTACCACATTTTGAGAGCTATAATTTTTCCATATTTTGGTCCACAGAGTCATGTGAGGTCTTGTTTTTTGCGGGACGAGTTGTTGTTTTTATTGGTAACATTTTCGGGCACGTGACATTTTTTTGATCGCTTTTTATTCCGATTTTTGTGAGGCAGAATGACCGAAAACCAGCTATTCCTGAATTTCTTTTAGGGGGGGCGTTTATACCGTTTCACGTTTGGTAAAATTGATAAAGCAGTTTTATTCTTCGGGTCAGTACGATTACAGCGAAACCTCATTTATATAATTTTTTTTATGTTTTGGCGCTTTTATACGATAAAAACTATTTTATAGAAAAAATAATTATTTTTGCATCGCTTTATTCTGAGGACTATAACTTTTTTTATTTTTTTGCTGATGATGCTGTATGGCGGCTCGTTTTTTGCGGGACAAGATGACGCTTTCAGCGGTACCATGGTTATTTATATCTGTCTTTTGATCGCGTGTTATTCCACTTTTTGTTCGGCGGTATGATAATAAAGGGTTGTTTTTTGCCTCTTTTTTTTTTTCTTACGGTGTTCACTGAAGGGGTTAACTAGTTATATAGTTTTATAGGTGGGGTCGTTACGGACGCGGCGATACTAAATGTGTACTTTTATTGTTTGTTTTTTTTATTTAGATAAAGAAATGAATTTATGGGAATAATATTTTTTTTTTTCATTATTTAGGATTTTTTTTTAATTTTTTTATTTTTTTACACGTGTGGAATTTTTTTTTTTTTTTTACTTTTTTACTTTGTCCCAGGTGGGAACATCACAGATCGGTGATCTGACAGTGTGCACAGCACTCTGTCAGATCACCGATCTGACTTGCAGCACTGCAGGCTTCACAGTGCCTGCTCTGAGCGCGGCCGATCGCTCTGGACGTTCTACTCCGTCCTTGGGAAGTAGGGCCCACCCCACATGGACGGAATAGTACGTCCATTGGCAGAAAGGGGTTAATTTCCCCCACTCCGACCCCACAGCACTGGTCACTACTGAGCATGTACATAAAGTGCAGCACAGATTCATGTCAACTAAAAGCAGAGATCCTTAGATCTGGAGCACAACATACATCTACAGGACATTTCATACCTTTCTTAAATTATGGACACATTTACAGCACAGCCTGCACTGAACTACTGTACCCAGTATATTATATATTTTAGGAGTCAGAGTCTATTTCAGACCGACTCCACCAAAATGGACTCTGACTCCACAGCCCTGGTTTATAGACTAAGCTAGTGTAGAAGTCAGCAGATACTGCCAGTGGGACATTGCTACACCCTGAGTCACCCAACACATTACCCAGAAAGAATATGCAAAAAAGCTCAGATGTAACTAATGCAGCTCTGACGGATGTCATACTACATCCCTCCAAACACAATACAGAAGACAATGAGAGGAAACAAGGAACCAAATAAGGGGATTATCAGGAGGGACAATCCCAGACTTCTCCAGTCCATGTTTTCTGGAAGAAGCAATAGTACTAACTACATAGAGGGATAAGCGGTGCTAGTATCACAAATAGTATGTGAGAAACTTGTCTGCTGTACAATTATTAACTGTTGGAGATCACTCTTACATCACGTCTTCCACTAGAGGGAGCCCTGAGCCACCATTTATTGTGCTGAATAAGTCATCCTATGAGTAATAACCAGGAGTAATAAAGTAGACAAGTGACATTCATGTGTATTTTACAACCAGAATACTTTGTGGGAATCATGCAACACATGGAGAACACCGTTCACACTTCTTAACTTTCATAATGAAAGCCTATTTGGTATATGTATTAGCTGTATACTTATCTCCATCTAGTGGACATATGGGGGAACCGTCCTTGAACCTTACACGGTAGAGTATGGGAACCCTGAGGGTATGTGCACACGTATTCTTGAGGCCTGCGGATTTTTCCGCAGCGGATTTGTGAAAACCGCAGGTAAAAGACACTGCGTTTTACCTGCGGATTTCCTGCGGAATTACCGCGGATTTAGTGCGGATTCCACTGCGATTTTCTATTATGGAGCAGGTGTATAACCGCTACGGATTCTGCACAAAAAATTGACATGCTGCAAAATATAAACCCCTGCGTTTCCGCGCGTTTTATATTATTATTCCGCAGCATGTGCACTGCGGATTGCGTTTCCCATAATTTACATTGTACTGTAAACGCATGGGAAACTGCTGCGGACCCGCAGCAAAATCCGCAGCGTGTGAACATTGCCTCATAGTATTTGGTACTGAATTGTTAAACACCATAATTAATTACCTCTGAATTATTGCTGAAAGTACATAAATAGTGCACGCAAGAACTTATTTCATAACTTTGCAGCCTTTACAATGTACACAAATGTTCTTTCTACTGAAGCCCTAGATTCCCCTTTCATTGCTCGCACAAAGTACGATGCCAACAAAACTACCCCACAAACACTCCAAGATACCCACATAGTGAATCCCTCCACAAGCACAGTATGATGACCCTACTTTACTAGAGCCGCTTTGCTCCATGTCTGAGTGCTGCCATCACTTTTCAGACTATCCGGCTCACTCTATGCTTTGTGCGGACCAAACATCTGGGCTACAATACAAGTTTATGGAGCTTCGCTCTGACTCCATAGACTTACACTGCATAAGCCACTTGCGTCTCACACATGACCTGGAGACTCTGAAGAGAGGCGACGTCACTGAGAAGGAGCAGAGCGGTGCTAAATGCCAGAGATGACGGCGGTAGGGGTGTATATTAACAAGCTGACACTACATTACACACATATATACAGGTTTATGGAAAATAAGGGTCATGGGAGGACTTCTTTAAAGGGACAATGGCTACACTAACTGGATGTGGCAGTAAAGGGCTGCCACCAGGTTCCTGAGAAAGTAGCTGGTCAAATACTCTGAAGTGACTGAAAAACACCTGCAGCAAGATTTGTTGCCAACAGTCACTGAGGTCCGAGTTTGCACAATAACGCACCTGCTAATTGCTGAAGGTCTCCATGCCCCAAACTCTAAGACGTACACCGTTACTGACCTAAAACACAAGAGAAGTTGGCGCCAATATGTTCAAAACCATACAAAACAAAGTTTTGGGATGCTGTTCTGACTGTGGAGCACCAGCAGTGGTCATTATCAGTCCCATGGATCAGTGGTATGTCTATAGAAAGAAGCATAAGCTGAAAAGAACACACTACGTACTATGAGGCATGGCAGTGGCTCTGTGATAATCTGTAGCTGCCTCACTTCTTCTGGCGCTGGAAATCTGTAGCATGGAAAGGGCAAAATCGATTCAATCAAGTATTAGGAAATCCTGGGAGAAAACATCATGCTCTGTGTGGAAGATGAAGCTTCTGCGTGATTGGACCTCCAAACAGGACAGTGATCCCAACCACATCTCAAAGTCCACCAGCATTTGGTTTCAAAAGTCCTGGAAGATTTTGGAGTGACTGTGATAGTCACCTGACATGAACCCTATAGGAAATCTTACATGGAATTTGAAGACGATGGTTGCAACACACAAACCCCAAAATATCACTGGAGGTCATTACCCATGAGGAATGGTGTAAGATCCCTTAGAAATGCTTACAGAAACTGGTGTGTGGCTATACATCACATTTATAGCAGGTCATAACAGCCAAATAGCACGCAGAGCAGCAAAGAGGTTTGTCATAAGTTGGCTAAATAATTCTGAAACTACAGTAGTCCGTAAAATCACTAAATCCATAACATGGACTTTATTCCTCACCCTTGGATCAACATCTAGTCACTATATATGTATGCGATTTGGATTAATGTTTCCGATTCACTTATGTTTTTGAATTTTGTACTTTATTATGGAACAGGTGATATTTATCATCATTAATATTATTGTCCCTGTATTTGCACTGTCACTTTATTGCACCTCTACACTTTATCACGTATATATATTAATATTGTAATGTTTGAATATGTGGTTCAGTAATACCCATTTGTCTATTTACCTTTGTTGCTGGGATACCAAGCACGGTCCCTTCCGTAATGGAGTCTAGGTCGGACGCATACGCATTGTGGTCAGATGTCTGTTGGTGATGTTGATGGCGCTTGGTTGTGACGTCACTTGGGGATTTTCTCCTACCCGCAGCGTCACTACGAATGCTGGAAGCGGCGTAGTTACCAGCGATGACCTTCATTGCGCATGCGCCGATTCCCCACCTGCTCCAGAGCGATACGCCTGTAGGTAACTTGGCTAATGAATACGCTCCTATATATTGCCGACATAGCACACAAGGAGTCACGGCCCCCCAAAGAAGCCCACGCAAAACGCGGGTTGGGTCTGTCCTCCATTGCACTACCACACACAGGTTATTATGGGTGAGATGTCCTTTTGCGTACCTATACCTGTTATGGTTTGATTTATTGAACAAAGATTTGTGGGATTGTCCCTGATTTCATTATATATCATGGTGTCATTTTCTGATTATGTGGGCATTCCCTCTTTATGTGAACATTTCCTTTTTCTCTGTACTAACTATTTTGGACTCCTTGGTTGTTACATGCAATGTTACTATAAGGAATGTATTATTTGTACATCGTTTACCCCATGCCTGATCCTTTAAAGTGTGGAACTGTGCAATAGATTTTTTTGACACTCTGCGCCACTTGTCCATGGCCTTTTTCTTATAATGTGAGTTATTGTTAATATTATTTTGTGTAATAAAATTGTTATCTTTTTATATATTTGGACTTTATACTCTATGCCTCTTGTAGGTTGTAGGTTTAGCAGAGTTTTTTTGGTCCAGTTGTATATACAATGACACTATATTGTGTCTCAAATTTTCTTTTGGTTTGGATGATATTGATAGTAGTCCGTAAAAGCGGCATACTGTGTTGAATTTGGAGACCCCGTATCTTATCGGCAGCACACCACCACAGTGCAGCGTTACTGACCACAACAGGCCGATTCATATTGTAAGCTTCAAAATGACATTCCAGATCTAAAAACGTGGGGCTGTTATATGTCATCCAAGCACAATCCTGTGACCAGCCAGTGGCCAAGTGTTCAAATAACCAGCGGGGCACTGAGAAGTCATTACCAGGCATACGGGCATGATTGGAAACTGCAGAGAATAACTGCACTGACTGATTGCTCTACCAGTGACGTTTGGAACAATTGATAACAGGGCACACAGGATTTTCTTAAAGTGACTAAGAATATTTTTATTTTATATACATAAATACAAAGGATATAAATGTCTATGCACCACTCTTCCAATGCCAGGTTTTTGTCATGTAAAAAAATTATAACAAGAATCATTTCAGAACTGCTTTCACCTTTATGGTCACCTGTAATCTGTACAATGTAACTGAAAAACTGAAATCTTTTTGGATGGAAAAAGAGAAAGAAAAAATAAATCATATGGTAGCATAAATATGCAACTGATACTTTGTAGATGGAGCTCCTATGCGAGGCCTTGTCTTTTCCATTAGGAGCTGACTTATTGATTCCATTTTGAAGTACATACAATTGGTTGATTGCTTTTTACTGCATTTTTGGGGGAGTTGTGGTGACCAAAAAAAGCAATTCTGGAGTTCTGATTTCTCGTTGATTTACAGCGTTTAGAGTATAGGCTAAATTACTTTATATTTTGACTAGCTATTGAACCCGTTCTACGCCCGGGTGGCGAGCATTTATATTGGTATATGGTCTCCATCCTGGTATGTGCTGCTCCATCCTGCGTCCCCATCCTGTCATGTGCTGCTCCATCCTGCCATGTGCTGCTCCCATCCTGCGCCCCCATTCTGACATGTGCTGCACCCATCCTGCGCCCCCATTCTGTCATGTGCTGCTCCCATCCTGCGCCCCCATTCTGACATGTGCTGCTCCCATCCTGCGCCCCCATTCTGACATGTGCTGCTCCCATCCTGCGCCCCCATTCTGACATGTGCTGCTGCTGCCATCCTGTGCCCCCGTTCTGTCATGTGCTGCTCCCATCCTGCGCCCCCGTTCTAACATGTGCTGCTCCCATCCTGCGCCACCGTTCTGTAATTTGCTGCTCCCATCCATATGCCCCATACGCTGCTCCATAAAGGTTTATGGCCCCCATAAGATGCTCCATAGTATATGCCCCGTACACTGCTCCATAAAGGTTTGTGGCCCCCATAGGATGCTCCATAGTATATGCCCCCGTACACTGCTCCATTATGGTTGATGGCCTTCATAAGATGCTCCATAGTATATGCCCCTGTACACTGCTCCATTATGGTTGATGGCCCCCATAAGATGCTCCATATTATATGCCCCCGTACATTGCTCCATTATGGTTGATGGAGCCGAAAAGTGCAGACTGGTGCTTCAGGAATCAGCCCCTGTGCAGTCTGCGCTTTCCGCCGCCATTTTCTTGAAGACACACTGCAGTTTCCGGCGCCATTGTCTTGCTCCTCCTGGTGCCGGAATCGGCGCCTGCGCAGTCCGCGCCATTTTTTTGAAGACACACGAATCGGCGCCTGCGCAGTCCACGCTTTCCGGAAAGGAATGGCGTACGTAACAAATTGCTGTGGCATGAAGTGCCACAGCATAATCGGCGGAAATATGTGGACGATGTCCCCCTGCTCACGACCCCCTGCTCCCGGCAGTCCGCGCCTTCCGGCGCCATTTTTTTTTTCTGACACTATAATGTAACGTTAGGAGCGTCGCGCCTGCGCAGTCTATAAAGGCTTCGGACAGAGTGACGCTCCCAGCGTTATATTATAGATAGACTGGACTTTTATGGACATTGGGATATTAAATAGGTTTTTATTTTTTTTATGATGATTTGTAATGGTGGAAAAGGGGAGATTCTAATTGTGCTTTTTTTTTGCCATTTACAGCCTGTGATTGCCTTTAACCTGGCCCTGTGCAGATTCTCATGGACTTCAGTGCTCGGGCTGGTCACCCCAGGCGTTTTAATTTTCACTGCAAACATGTGCATGCTGTGTTCACTATTGAACTCTGCACAAGCAATGAAGTGGTACATCTTAACACTGGCCAGTGCCAGGACCGTCTTCGTGGACAGTGTTAGTGCATTGTGCTCTCCCATCTCTCTGATGCAGACAGCAGTCGCAGTGTCTCCTATGTGCTGTATGTAGCCTAGCCCCAGTGTCTCTTATGTGATGTATGTAGCCCAGCCCCAGTGTCTCCTATGTGATGTATGTAGCCCAGCCCCCAGTGTCTCCTATGTGCTGTATGTAGCCCGGCCCCAGTGTCTCCTATGTGATGTATGTAGCCCAGCTCCAGTGTCTCCTATGTGATGTATGTAGCCCAGCCATGTCTCCTATGTGATGTATGTAACATAGTAACATAGTTAGTAAGGCCGAAAAAAGACATTTGTCCATCCAGTTCAGCCTATATTCCATCATAATAAATCCCCAGATTTACGTCCTTCTACAGAACCTAATAATTGTATGATACAATATTGTTCTGCTCCAGGAAGACATCCAGGCCTCTCTTGAACCCCTCGACTGAGTTCGCCATCACCACCTCCTCAGGCAAGCAATTCCAGATTCTCACTGCCCTAACAGTAAAGAATCCTCTTCTATGTTGTAGTCCAGCCCCAGTGTCTCCTATGTGATGTACCGTATATACTCGAGTATAAGCCGACCCGAGTATAAGCCGACCCCCTAATTTTGCCACAAAAAACTGGGAAAACTTATTGACTCGAGTATAAGCCTAGGGTGGAAATGCAGCATTTACCGGTGAATTTCAATAATAAACATAGATCATTATTTCCCCATAGCTGTGCCATATAGTGCTCTGCACCGTTCATTATTTCCCCATAGCTGTGCCATATAGTGCTCTGCGCCGTTCATTATTGCCCTATAGCTGTGCCCCATTTAGTGCTCTGCACCGTTCATTATTGCCCTATAGCTGTGCCCCATATAGTGCTCTGTACCGTTCATTATTGCCCTATAGCTGTGCCCCATTTAGTGCTCTGCACCGTTCATTATTGCCCTATAGCTGTGCCCCATATAGTGCTCTGCACCGTTCATTATTTCCCCATAGCTGTGCCATATAGTGCTCTGCGCCGTTCATTATTGCCCTATAGCTGTGCCCCATTTAGTGCTCTGCACCGTTCATTATTTCCCCATAGCTGTGCCATATAGTGCTCTGCGCCGTACATTATTGCCCTATAGCTGTGCCCCATTTAGTGCTCTGCACCGTTCATTATTGACCTATAGCTGTGCCCCATTTAGTGCTCTGCACCGTTCATTATTGCCCTATAGCTGTGCCCCATATAGTGCTCTGTACCGTTCATTATTGCCCTATAGCTGTGCCCCATATAGTGCTCTGTACCGTTCATTATTGCCCTATAGCTGTGCCCCATATAGTGCTCTGCACCGTTCATTATTTCCCCATAGCTGTGCCATATAGTGCTCTGCGCCGTTCATTATTGCCCTATAGCTGTGCCCCATTTAGTGCTCTGCACCGTTCATTATTGCCCTATAGCTGTGCCCCATTTAGTGCTCTGCACCGTTCATTATTGCCCTATAGCTGTGCCCCATTTAGTGCTCTGCACCGTTCATTATTGCCCTATAGCTGTGCCCCATATAGTGCTCTGCACCGTTCATTATTGCCCTATAGCTGTGCCCCATTTAGTGCTCTGCACCGTTCATTATTGCCCTATAGCTGTGCCCCATATAGTGCTCTGTACCGTTCATTATTGCCCTATAGCTGTGCCCCATATAGTGCTCTGCACCGTTCATTATTGCACTATAGCTGTGCCCCATATAGTGCTCTGCACCGTTCATTATTGCCCTATAGCTGTGCCCCATATAGTGCTCTGTACCGTTCATTATTGCCCCATATAGTGCTCTGCACCGTTCATATTTCCCCATAGAAAGCTCTGCCATTGTCGCTGCTGCTGCTGCAGTAAAAAAAAACAAAAAACAAAACACATACTCACCTCTCTTGCTTGCAGCTTCCAGAGTCCGGTCCCGGCGTCTCTCCGCACTGACTGATCAGGCAGAGGGCGCCGCGCACACTATATGCGTCATCGCGCCCTCTGACCTGAACAGTAAGAGCGCAGAGACGCCGGGAAGATGGAGCGGCGCCCGGAACGTGGACAGGTGACTATGCGATACTTACCTGGTCCTGGTGTCCGGCTCCTTCCCCGGACAGCTGTCTTCGGTGCCGCAGCTTCTTCCTCTATCAGCGGTCACCGGCACCGCTGATTAGAGAAATGAATAGGCGGCTCCACCCCTATGGGAGGTGGAGCCGCCTATTCATTTCTCTAATGAGCGGTCCCACGTGACCGCTGATAGAGGAAGAACTGCAGCACCGAAGACCGTGGGACGGCAGGGGGAGCGTCATGATCGCTGGAAGCAGGTAAGTATGCCTCAGCGCCCTCTCCCCCTCACACGCCGACCCTGCCACACACCTTGACTCGAGTATAAGCCGAGAGGGGCACTTTCAGCCCAAAAATTTGGGCTGAAAATCTCGGCTTATACTCGAGTATATACGGTATATAGCCCAGCCCCAGTGTCTCCTGTGATTTATGTAGCCCAGCCCCGGTGTCTTCTATGTGATTTATGTAGCCCAGCCCCAGTGACTCCTATGTGATTTATGTAGTCCAGCCCCAGTGTCTCCTATATGATGTATGTAGCCTAGCCGTGTCTCCTATGTGATGTATGTAGTCCAGCCCCAATGTCTCCTATGTGATGTATATAGCCCAGCCCCAGTGTCTCCTATGTGATTTATGTAGCCCAGCCCCAGTGTCTCCTATGTGATGTATGTAGCTCAGCCCCAATGTCTCCTATCCTCTTCAATCAACCAATTAAACTTACAATGCTACACTAAATTATAAATTACGACACTTTAGTCATTTACATTATCAAAGAAAGAAGCATCCATATAGCTATATATCAACTCTGAACAAGTTAATCACGTAATAAAAAAATATGTAACAGTGAATCTAAAAATATTAATTATCCAGAAGACTGAGTGATGTGTAACAAAGTGAGTAGAGAATGCTAAGCAGTGGTTTCCATTTATGTCAGCAGGTTATCCTTCGCTAAATATCCACTTCCTGCTAGGAAGAGATTAATGCCTGTATTAACACAGTAGGAATACTGGGCACAGTTTACCACTTCCGTTCTCCTATTTCCTGTAGTAGGATAGATTTCCAATGAAATAACAGTTGTAGAAAAAAAAGTGTAAGCTTTGATAGCACAATAAAATGCTGTTACTGTCTTATGACTGAGGAAAATCATCTAAAGAACGGTCTAAAACAGGGGTCCCCAACCTGTGGCATGCGATCCACATGTGGTTCGCTTGCTCGTAATGTGTGGATCACGGCTGTTTGCCAGCTTGGTGCATTAGTAGCAGGTCTAGCAAATCGGTATGAAGAGAAGGTCTCTAGACTGTGATTATTCTGAGTAGCCCTGCGCTGAAGAGTAGATCTAGATGCCCATCTGCAGACTGCAGAAATAAAGATGGTAATCTGGAGACAGGCTAAAGGCCCCTTCACATTTAGCGACGCTGCAGCGATACCGACAACGATCCGGATCGCTGCAGCGTCGCTGTTTGGTCGCTGGAGAGCTGTCACACAGACCGCTCTCCAGCGACCAACGATGCCGGTAACCAGGGTAAACATCGGGTAACTAAGCGCAGGGCCGCGCTTAGTAACCCGATGTTTACCCTGGTTACCATGCTAAAAGTAAAAAAAACAAACACTACATACTTACCTACAGCCGTCTGTCCTCCAGCGCTGCGCTCTGCTTCTCTGCTCTCCTCCTGTACTGTCTGGGAGCCGGAAAGCAGAGCGGTGACGTCACCGCTCTGCTTTCCGGCTCACAGACAGTACAGGAGGAGTGCAGAGCACAGCGCTGGAGGACAGACAGCGGTAGGTAAGTATCTAGTGTTTGTTTTTTTTACTTTTAGGATGGTAACCAGGGTAAACATCGGGTTACTAAGCGCGGCCCTGCGCTTAGTTACCCGATGTTTACCCTGGTTACCAGTGAAGACATCGCTGGATCGGTGTCACACACGCCGATCCAGCGATGTCAGCAGGAGTCCAGCGACGAAATAAAGTTCTGGACTTTATTCAGCGACCAACGATCTCCCAGCAGGGGCCTGATCGTTGGTCGCTGTCACACATAACGATTTCATTAACGATATCGTTGCTACGTCACAAATAGCAACGATATCGTTAACAATATTGTTATGTGTGAAGGTACCTTAATACTGTCAGTCTGAGGGTTAGGGTACCGTCACACTATACGATTTACCTACGATCACGACCAGCGATATGACCTGGCCGTGATCGTAGGTAAATCGTAGTGTGGTCGCTGGGGAGCTGTCACACAGACAGCTCTCCAGCGACCAACGATGCCGAGGTCCCCGGGTAACCAGGGTAAACATCGGGTAACTAAGCGCAGGACCGCGCTTAGTTACCCGATGTTTACCCTGGTTACAAGCGTTAAACTAAAAAAAAAAAAAACAGCACATACTTACATTCTGGTGTCCGTCAGGTCCCTTGCAGTCTGCTTCCCGCACTCAGTGACTGCCGGCCGTAAAGTGAAAGTGAAAGCACAGCCGCTGTGCTCTGCTTTCACTTTACGGCCGGCAGTCACAGTGCTGGAAGCAGACTGCAAGGGACCTGACGAACACCAGAATGTAAGTATGTGCTGTTTTTTTTTTTTTAGTTTAACGCTTGTAACCAGGGTAAACATCGGGTAACTAAGCGCGGTCCTGCGCTTAGTTACCCGATGTTTACCCTGGTTACAAGTGAACGCATCGCTGGATCGCATCGCTAGATCGCTAGATCGGTGTCACACACACCGATCTAGCGATGACAGCGGGAGATCCAGCGATGAAAGAAAGTTCTAAACGATCTGCTACGACGTACGATTCTCAGCAGGATCCCTGATCGCTGCTGCGTGTCAGACACAGCGATATCGTAACGATATCGCTGGAACGTCACGAATCGTACCGTCGTAGCGATCGAAATGTTATAGTGTGACGGTACCCTTAGTTAAAACCGGATGCAATAATGTGATGGGAGAATACCAAATGGGGGTAAGGTGAGATCCTCTGGATGTAAGTATGCTGCCCATAAGGGAGGTAGGAACGAGGGGTGACTTTTAATGGTGAAGCTTTGGCTGTCCTTATACTAGTAATGGAGGGCACTGGATGTGGCTCATGACCACCTTTCAGAGTTGAATGTGACTTTTAAAGTAAGAAAGGTAGGGTAAGGATGGTCTACAATATAATAAAGAGGGACCTCTAACGTTCTATGGCCATTAGATTATAAAGTGCCTTGGTTATGAAAAACACTGAGTCTAAGGATAAGTTCACATTAGCGATCGGGGACTGTGTACGTCCCCCACTAAGCCCCGCCTACTTCTGCATCCGTCCTGCGTAACTATCTTTAACATTGGGTACGCAGGACATATGGATGTATGCAGATGCGTTGTTTTGGCACTCCCGCTGACCGCGAACGGCGGGCGCGCCAAAACGACACATCCCCATACATCCGCATGTCCTGCGTACCCAATGTTAAAGATAGGTACGCAGGACGCATGCAGAAGTAGGCGGGGCTTAGCTGGGGACGTATGCAGCCCTCCGCACAGCCCCTGAACGCAAATCTGAACCCGGCCTAAAGCGGTCTTCTCTAATCTGACAGACCACTTTTTGAAAAAAAAGGAAAAGGAAACCTTGTCACCTGGTTGCTATGGCAGGCATTTAGATGAAGGGATTACATCTGTGGTCCCCAACATTCAACTCTTCTAAATGGTTGCCAGCTACATTCACAGGCTCCCCCCCTTCTTACCGGAATAATGACAGGAAAAGCTTCCCCACAGACATCACTCAGACCTTGTGCCCCATATACTATAGTTACATCTAGGGGATCCCACCTTGCCTCATCTGGTAATCTCACATCAAGCACGCCCTCCACACTATCGCATCCAGCTTCAAGCCCCCCTCCTATCGGGCAGTATCATCCTATGTCCAGTTCCACCATATGCTCACCAAGATCTGCTCTTCTGAGTTCTGCTCCTCACAAAAGTCCCCATCTGCCCTTCATAGCAGTTTGCTAGATCTGTCACTAGGGCACCAAGTTGGCAGGCAGCTGCCAGCCACACATCATGGGCCTTCGATCCATCCACAGGATGGGGACCCCTAGGTTACTTGGACATTTCCATTCTATCAAAATGGGAGAAACTTATTTTTAAAGCAGACACCTGACGCTTTGTGAGAATACCACCTAACACTTTGGGCAATTTTACATGCAATTTTGCACCCAAGTATAACTTTTTATTTAAGAAAAAAATGTGATAGCTACAAATTTAACCAATAATCAGCCTCAAATGTACAACTTTTAGGCTGTGTTCACACGTTGCGGTTTTTTCGCGTTTTTTTCCGATAAAAACGCTATAAAACCGCAAAAAAAAAAAACGCATACAATAAGCATCCCATCATTTAGAATGAATTCCGGATGTTTTGTGCACATGATGCGTTTTTTTCCGCAAAAAAAAACGCATACCGCACAAAATCCGGACATGCTCTATATTTTTGCGGTTTTTTTGCGGATTTCCCACTCCAAAATGCATTGGGAAGTGTCCGGAAAAAAACGCGGCAAAAACGCGTCAAAACCGCGGCAAAAACGCACGCGGTTTTCTTGCGGATTTCATGCAGAAAATGTCCGGAATTCTCAGGAATTTTCTGCATGAATTCCTGAACGTGTGCACATAGCCTAAGAAATAAATGTTACCGTTTCATATTTGTACCAGAAAACATCTTTACATATTCACCAAGAAAAATGAGAATAATAATCTCCATGACACAGTATACAACAGGCTCGCAAAGTAGACATAAAGCGTGATTAGATGGTTACCTGCTCATCTTCACACTATTATAGGGCGGACATTGCCCCTGATTGGTACAGGGGGTGATAACATTAAGAAAAGCCCAAGTCCCACCCCTGGCAGAACGTGACTACGTACTTTCTTACTACCATGCAATTCCCCTCCCATAGTTTCATGCCGTGACCTGACTTCAAACCACTGCTAAATCCCCAAAACTGCAAGTTGGAGTTATTAGAAAACTAAGACGCCGGACTGTATATTCTAGTGTTTACTGTTAGCACAAACTCTATTTTCTATCTGCACCAAGATTGCAGAAGCCGACTGCTGGCATTAACCTATTGGGCAGCACAGGGATAAAACACAGTGACACAATACAGTGTACAGCGTTCTTGCCATAGAAAGGAAGTGGCTCATTTTCTGCTACTTTCATCATTATCGCCAATAAAACAATCACCAGGAAATGTACGATTCAGAACTCAACAATGGAACTTTTGTCACAAACGCATACAGGAAACCTAGAAAAAAATGGAGCTTTCTGGAAATAGACCAACATTTTGTTTTTGTTTTACGAGTTATTTGTTCATAACATTTAATAAGAAATGATAAGAGTAACCGGTTTCATTATGTTTTTAATCAATTACGGTACAAATATGAAGATAAAAAAATCTTTGCAACAAATATAAACACAAAATGCCTCTTTCCCCACGTATTAGGGTATGTGCCCACGATCCAGAATAGCAGCGATTTGGACACAGCTCACCAGCGCTGCGTCCAAAAATCTGTGTTATACGATACAAGCACAGTGGATGGGATTTATAGAAAGCCCGTGCCTACTGTGCCTCCATTTGACGCTGCGTAAACTCCCCCACGGTGCGGGCTTACGAGCCGCTGCATGTCAATCTCTGTACTGGATGCGGTAAACCCGCATTGTTCAATGAACACATGCATATTTACCTGCATGATGGGGCGTTTTGGAAGCAGTGAAAATACACGGAGTCCAAAGCGCTGCTATTTCCTGATCGTGGGCACATAGCCTTAGGGTACCGTCACACAGTGCCATTTTGATCGCTACGACGGTACGATTCGTGACGTTCCAGCGATATCCATACGATATCGCTGTGTCTGACACGCAGCAGCGATCAGGGATCCTGCTGAGAATCGTACGTCGTAGCAGATCGTTTGGAACTTTCTTTCGTCGCTGGATCTCCCGCTGTCATCGCTAGATCGGTGTGTGTGACACCGATCTAGCGATGCGTTCGCTTGTAACCAGGGTAAACATCAGGTTACTAAGCGCAGGGCCGCGCTTAGTAACCCAATGTTTACCCTGGTTACCAGCGTAAATGTAAAAAAAAAAAAAAACAGTACATACTTACATTCCAGTGTCCGTCAGGTCCCTTGCCGTCTGCTTCCCGCACTCACTGACTGCCGGCCGTAAAGTGAAAGCACAGCACAGCGGTGACGTCACCGCTGTGCTGTGCTTTCACTTTACGGCCGGCAGTCAGTGAGTGCGGGAAGCAGACGGCAAGGGACAGACACCGGAATGTAAGTATGTGCTGTTTGTTTTTTTTTACGCTGGTAACCAGGGTAAACATCGGGTTACTAAGCGCGGTCCTGCGCTTAGTAACCCGATGTTTACCCTGGTTACCCGGGGACCTCGGCATCATTGGTCGCTGAATAGCTGTCTGTGTGACAGCTCTCCAGCGACCACACTACGATTTACCTACGATCACAGCCAGGTCGTATCGCTGGTCGTGATCGTAGGTAAATCGTATAGTGTGACGGTACCCTTAGACTCCTCTAAATTCACATCTTAATTCTGTCTTTAGTGAAGATAAAGGTACCTTCACACGTAACGATATCGTTGCTATTTGTGACGTAGCAACGATATCGTTAATGAAATCGTTATGTGTGACAGCGACCAACGATCAGGCCCCTGCTGGGAGATCGTTGGTCGCTGAACAAAGTCCAGAACTTTATTTCGTCGCTGGACTCCTGCTGACATCGCTGGATCGGCGTGTGTGACACCGATCCAGCGATGTCTTCACTGGTAACCAGGGTAAACATCGGGTAACTAAGCGCAGAGCCGCGCTTAGTAACCCGATGTTTACCCTGGTTACCATCCTAAAAGTAAAAAAAAAAAAACACTAGATACTTACCTACAGCCGTCTGTCCTCCAGCGCTGTGCTCTGCTCTCCTCCTGTACTGTCTGTGAGCCGGAAAGCAGAGCGGTGACGTCAACGCTCTGCTTTCCGGCTCCCAGACAGTACAGGAGGAGAGCAGAGAAGCAGAGCGCAGCGCTGGAGGACAGACGGCTGTAGGTAAGCATCTAGTGTTTGTTTTTTTTTTACTTTTAGCATGGTAACCAGGGTAAACATCGGGTTACTAAGCGCGGCCCTGCGCTCAGTTACCCGATGTTTACCCTGGTTACCGGCATCGTTGGTCGCTGGAGAGCGGTCTGTGTGACAGCTCTCCAGCGACCAAACAGCGACGCTGCAGCGATCCGGATCGTTGTCGGTATCGCTGCAGCGTCGCTTAATGTGAAGGGGCCTTAAGTCTTTAGTTCAGTGAGGGATCAGGTTACAGTCACTTCCTATAGAAATCTATGAACAGGAAGGAGGTTGGGAGTACAGCTTTTTCAGTGTTGACTTAAGAGTTATTGCCCAAAGTAACTTTTTTTTAAAAAGGAAACTTAAATGAATGAGATACCACAGTGTGATGCTGAGGCTGACTATACGGTTTCACTGAAGCAACGGCTATAGAGGACATATATTATTAAATGCCATATATTCAAATGAAGAAAGTGGGACAAACATTAGCAGCTCCTCACTATGGTGTATAGAAGTGACTGAGAAGTTGGTTACCCTTCATCTATGGGTTGTCTTGTTTACACAGCTAAAAGGGAACCTGTCACATTTAGTATGCTGCCATCTGAAGATAGAACAAGAGATACACATGCAGATTTCAGTGTTGTCTGTCCTCGCTCACATACTATTATTGAGATGCGGGATAAACCCAATCTCATGCAGCTGACGACACACTTCTCCATTTTATCGTGCATCGGGGGGAAAAAAAGAAGCTGTCTGGAGTGGTAAGAGGACATCAAAAACTCTGAATTCCTTCACATCACGGTAAGCAATTCACCGGGAAACTACAGGACACAGACCCATCACATGCAGAAGTGTGAATTCGGCGTGTTAACCCTTCAAGGTGGCGAACGATCAGACAATCTTGGCTTTTTAGGAGAGATCCATTTCTTCGGTACAGCCCGATTGCCTGCAATATTTATTGCAATACTCATTTTAGCATTTATCAGACACTGACAGATGCTTTTTTTTTTATTGACTTTTCCATATGTTTTAAACCTATAGCTCTGCATGTTCAGACTGGATGCTGTGAATAAACATTAGATTAGCATTAAGCCAACTAAATAGGTTTTCCAGGCTTTAGCTACATTTCTACAATCAGTCTGTGTGACTGCAGATAGCTGAATCCTGACCATGTGTAATGTGGATTCCGCTCTGTTGCTTGCCTGAGCAGGCAGTGGCGGTATTATAAGTATTATGGTATGGATTGGGATACTGGGGCACGTAATCACACGTTCAATGTAGCTGATCTCTGGCATCTGCGGTCCCATCTATGGCCAGTGACTGGCCACGTGTATATAATATGTCATTGCTGCAGTCAATAGAACCATGACCAGAAGGGACCAGAGGAGTGGTGATGACGGCATCTGACAAGCTATTATTATTATTATCATACATTTTTATAGCGCCATTTATTCCATGGTGCTTTACATGTGAACGGGGCAAATGTTGACAAGTCCAATAAACATAAGTAAAACAAGGCACACACAAGTATAGGAGGAGAGAGGACCCTGCCCGCGAGGGCTCACAGTCCACATCCCGACCTTTCCCTATTTGTAGTTTTACAGTGGGAGAGGCCTTTCAGAGCCTATTAGGCCAATTTACCAATGAATATGGATAGGCATGTTTTTGGCAGGAAAACCATTGGAATAGTGGTTCTACCTTTATATTAGGAAATAGTCTATATAGCTATTCTCATTCATGAGATGCTCTGTTGTTGGAGATCCATTTCCCCCAAAAAACCTAGAGGGAATACCTATACAAAATGCCTGGCAATAAAATGTACAAATGTACTAGAATACTTCTGGTTGTTCTGAGAGAGCAGATGTGCAAGATAAAGCAGGGATCATGGAGGCAGAGAGCACTCTGGGCTGCCTGACAGCAATGAGCCTATTCCGTGTGAAATGGATGATACCTGTGAATGGTAGAGTATGTCCATTACATGGTCTATAGAGGGAAGATACTTGGACGTCCTTTTTTATACCACCAACTTGCATAGTGTCTAAAAAGTCTAGTTTGGATATGATAATACATAACGATGTAGTCAGACGAGCATGATTGATTTATTGCAAAATGTACCATGTGTGTCACCGGCATCAAATATTCATAATCTACTCACCTCCGCCCACAAAACCGGCTAATCTAAGGTTTCACCAATACACTATAGCCCATATGTTATCACCCGCTCATTGCGAACCCCCTTGCATTCAGAGGTCTCATAACAAGGTTTTTTCCACAAAGGATAAGAACGCTTAATGAGATTTTCACAAGCCAATAAGCCTGAACATGCAAGTATGTATGAATAATGAAATACAGGATTGTGTGTGTCAAACTGTGTTCTGCTAAGGATCTTTCCCTGTCTATCGCTTACTGTAACCTAGCAACTTTGGCAAGAAAGTGAAACCCTTTGTCCTCTCATAGCCTTGTCATTTCTCTGCCAAGTCCGAGGAACCTGTCCTTTTCCATTATTGAGAGGTTCGTTGTCATGCACGAGAGTCTCAGCAGTAGCACACCTACGATCAACGGTGTCTGAAATGCAGCTTATTGGAAGAGATCTGCCGTAATTAGTAATATAACAATGAATACGTTTATAACAGTTATTTCAGGTTATATCGTATACATACAGTACAGGTCAGAAGTTTGGACTCGCCTGCTTACTTAATGGTTTTCCTTGTTCTTATTGGAATGTGCATACTGCAAATTCAGACTGAAGGCGGCAAAACCACTAAGTAACACACATACAAGACAGAAAAAGTCTAAAAATGCCACATTTCTGTGATGTAAAGAAAAAAATCATACCAAGAAGAATAATTTCAGAACATTTTCCACCTTTAACGTAACCTATAACCTGTGCAATTCAATTGAAAAACAAATTGAAATCTTTTCAGGTGGAAAGAAGAAACTACAATCATTTGGTCGCATAAGTGCGAACACCCTCTTAGAATTTGGGATGTGGTTGTTACACTTAAACGCATGTTAAATAGTAGTCAGTACATAGCTGTCAACATTTAAATTGACCAGAGGGGAGAAGAAAATCACCCTAAATTCCTCAAAGTACCCCCTTTTACTTCGATGACACCCTTAGCATATGCAGCCTGCCACAGAATTTTGCGTTGACTTGCCGTGCCATTCAGGTTACAATTAGTAGAACCATTATTTTTGCTGCAACAAAACAATGACCCAAAACACATCTCCACGCTATGTAAGGGTTATGTGACTAAAAATAATAGATGGAGTGCTGCATCAGATGACATGGCCTCCAAAGTCAACTGAGCTCAACCCAATAAAGATTGCTTGGGATGAGCTGGACTGCAGAGCGAAGGCAAAGCAGCCGACAAGTGCTCAGAACCTTTGGGAACTTCTTCAAGACTACTGACTGCTTGATTGAGCTGCCTGAAAGAATGTTGTAGGGGTGTAACACTCATCAGGGGAAACGCTGCTGCTTTGCAGCGCAAGTGGACATGGGTTCAAGTCTATGGGTCTGGCAGAATGCCTCAGCTGTCAGGTTCCCTTTAAAGGGGCTGTCTGGGACACATGATTACATGACCTAACCACAGAGTAGTTCAGTAATGTGAGTTTGGTGGGATCTAATTTGAAAATATACTGTAGTAATCAGGAATGACCAGAAAACAACGTACAGAGCTGCAGAGCTTATATCAGGCTGCTGCCATAGCAGGTGTCAGCTGACTGGGGCTGTTGGCTGTTGGACCCCCAAGATCTTATATTGAAGACCTACCTTGCAGATGAGTCCTGGACATCCTCTTTAAGGATTCAGTAAATATGAGATGAGCGAGGCACTTGCTTGGCTATATGTGATCAATTCGGGATGCAGACAGAGGCTTAAGGTACCGTCACACTTAGCGACGCTGCAGCGATACCGACAACGATCCGGATCGCTGCAGCGTCGCTGTTTGGTTGCTGGAGAGCTGTCACACAGACCGCTCTCCAGCGACCAACGATGCCGGTAACCAGGGTAAACATCGGGTAACTAAGCGCAGGGCCGCGCTTAGTAACCTGATGTTTACCCTGGTTACCATCCTAAAAGTAAAAAAAAACAAACACTACATACTTACCTACCGCTGTCTGTCCTCCAGCGCTGTGCTCTGCACTCCTCCTGTACTGGCTGTGAGCACAGCGGCCGGAAAGCAGAGCGGTGACGTCACCGCTCTGCTTTCCGGCTGACCGACGCTCACAGCCAGTACAGGAGGAGTGCAGAGCACAGCGCTGGAGGACAGACAGCGGTAGGTAAGTATGTAGTGTTTGTTTTTTTTACTTTTAGGATGGTAACCAGGGTAAACATCGGGTTACTAAGCGCGGCCCTGCGCTTAGTTACCCGATGTTTACCCTGGTTACCAGTGAAGACATCGCTGAATCGGTGTCACACACGCCGATTCAGCGATGTCTGCGGGGAGTCCAGCGACCAAATAAAGTTCTCGACTTTCTTCCCCGACCAGCGACAGCACAGCAGGGGCCTGATCGCTGCTGCCTGTCACACTGGACGATATCGCTAGCGAGGACGCTGCAACGTCACGGATCGCTAGCGATATCGTCTAGTGTGACGGTACCTTTAGGTTGAGGTGGAGTAGTGCAATACTATACTACAGTGGTCCTGGAGATTGGAGGTAATCTATCATTTCTGTGGTAGCTGATATACAAAGGTCAGTGCCAGCACAAGGAATAAAGAATATAGCTAAGGAGGAAACCTTATGAGCAGACTCAGATGAGTTGCTATATGTTTTTATTAAATACTTCAGAAGGTTTGTCGATGATGTTTCTATCAATTTCTTGTGACTACAATCAGTTTAAACTGCACTAAACTGCTTGATGTGAACCTAGGCTTAGACTTCTTAATACTTAAAGGGAACCTGTCACCCCCAAAATGGAAGTTGAGCTAAGCCCACTGGCATCAGGGGCTTATCTTATGCTTTTTTTGGAAGTGCATTGAATAGCAAGGTGGATTGCAGCTGAGGGGAAAAAGAAGAAAGAAAAAAAAAAGAAAGAAAAAAAATCTTTAAATCTTCAGCTTAGCGAGTGTGAACGAGCTGAGTGTGAACGGCGGTAAGTGTGAACGGCGGTAAGTGTGAACGGCGGTAAGTGTGAACGGCGGTAAGTGTGACTTGTGATTCAGTGACTTTGGAGTCAGAGAGTTTCCAAGGGAGGAATTACTGAATTGCTGTCTGTATCTTATTAATACTTTGTATTTGTTTTTTTTGTTTTTTTGTTTAACGGTTCTGTCTGGTGCAATCCCCATTAGGAAATGTGCTCCACTATTGCTAATGCCATCCAGTGCACATTTTGCCACATGTATGCAATCCTTGAGCAGTCGGTCGAGGGTGCATACTGCTGTGCGAGATGTGAGCACGTTGTGCATTTGGAAGCCCAGATTCTGAATCTAAATGTGCAGCTGGCAACACTGAGATCCATTGACAATATGGAAAGGAGTCTTCTGCTCACTGAGCAGACTCTCAAAGGGATAGATGAGGTGTGGGATGGTAGGATGGAGCTGCAGGACATTGAGTCAGCAAGCTGGGTGACAGTTAGAAGGACGGGTAGAGGGAAGAGTGCCAGGGAGGCCAGTCCTGATCTGGCACACCCCAAAAAGTTTGCTAAGTTGGCAGATGAGGGGGGTGCCAGTACAGGGGTAGCACTGCTGCAGCCAGGCATGTCCTCTGAAAGCCGGAGGAGTGACTGCTACAGTAAGGAGGGAAATAGGAGAGCAGGGCAGGCCAGACAGGTGCTGGTAGTGGGGGATTCAATTATTAGGGGAACAGATAGGGCAATCTGTCACAAAGACAGGGATCGTCGAACGGTGTGCTGCCTACCTGGCGCTCGAGTCCGACACATCGCTGATCGGGTGGACAGATTACTGGGAGGGGCTGGTGAGGACCCAGCGGTCATGGTGCACATTGGCACAAATGACAAAGTTAAAGGTAGGTGGAATGTCCTTAACCCCTTCACGACATGCGCCGTACTAGTACTGCGCATGCCGTGTCACCCCCTTTGATGTGGGCTCCGGCGGTGAGCCCACATCAAAGTCGCGACATGTCAGCTGTTTTGTACAGCTGACATGTGCGCGCAATAGCTATTAACCTGTTAAATGCCGCTGTCAAACACAGACAGCGGCATTTAACTACCGCATCCGGCCGGGCGGCCGGAAATGACGTCATCGCCGACCCCGTCACATGATCGGGGGTCGGCGATGCATCAGGAAGGTAACCATAGAGGTCCTTGAGACCTCTATGGTTACTGATGCAGGCCTGCTGTGAGCGCCCCCCTGTGGCCGGCGCTCACAGCACACCTGCATTTCAGCTACATAGCAGCGATCTGATGATCGCTGCTATGTAGCAGAGCCGATCAGGCTATGCCAGCTTCTAGCCTCCCATGGAGGCTATTGAAGCATGGCACAAGTAAAAAAAAAATGTTTTTAAAAATATGAAAAAAATATAAAAAATATAAAAGTTTAAATCACCCCCCTTTCGCCCCATCCTAAATAAAACAATAAAAAAAAAATCAAACATACACATATTTGGTATCGCCGTGTTCAGAATCGCCCGATCTATCAATTAAAAAAAAGCATTAACCTGATCGCTAAACGGCGTAGCGAGAAAAAAATCCGAAACGCCAGAATTACGTTTTTTTGGTCGCCGCGACATTGCATTAAAATGGTATCATTAAAAACATCAGCTCGGCATGCAAAAAATAAGCCCTCACCCGACCCCAGATCACGAAAAATGGAGACGCTACGGGTATCGGAAAATGGCACTTTTTTTTTTTTTTTTTTTTAAGCAAAGTTTGGAATTTTTTTTCACCACTTAGATAAAAAATAACCTAGTCATGTTAGGTGTCTATGAACTCGTAATGACCTGGAGAATCATAATGGCAGCATTTAGTGAACCTAGCAAAAAAGCCAAACAAAAAACAAGTGTGGGATTGCACTTTTTTTGCAATTTCACCGCACTTAGAATTTTTTTCCCATTTTCTAGTACACGACATGGTAAAACCAATGGTGTCGTTCAAAAGTACAACTCGTCCCGCAAAAAATAAGCCCTCACATGAACATATTGATGGAAAAATAAAAAAGTTATGGCTCAGGGAAGGAGGGAAGTGAAAAACGAAAACGCAAAAATGAAAAAGGGCCGCGACTTGAAGGGGTTAAAGATGATTTCAGGGAATTAGGCTGCAAGCTGATAGCAAGGACCTCCAACGTGGTATTTTCCGAAATACTGCCCGTACCACGTGCCACGCCAGAAAGGCAACGGTAGATTAGGGAGGATAATAAGTGACTCAAGAATTGGTGTAGGAAGGAGGGGTTTGGGTTCCTGCAGAACTGGGCCGACTTTTCAGTTGGCTACAGGCTCTACGCTAGGGACGTGCTGCACCTCAATGGGGAGGGTGCAGCTGTGTTGGGGGAGAAAATGGCTAGAAGGTTGGAGGAGTGTTTAAACTAGGGATTGGGGGGAGGGTATTCATTTTATAGGAGGGGAAGATAGTGCAGATAGAGACCTGGGCACAAATAAGGAAGATGGGGGTGGTGGTGGCATGGGGGGGTGGGGTTAGAACAGTTAATAATTTAAGAAAGAATAGAGGTGCAGAGAGATACATAAAATGTATGTATACTAATGCCAGAAGCCTTGCCAACAAAATGGACGAATTAGAACGAATGGTGTTGAAGCATAATTAGGACATGGTGGAGATATCTGAGACATGGCTGGATGAGAGCCATGACTGGGCTGTTAACTTGCAGGGCTATAGCCTGTTCAGAAATGACCGAACGGATAAGCGAGGGGGAGGGGTGTGTTTATATGTAAAATCATCCTTAAAACCCATCCGGCATAATAATATAGGTGAATGTAATGAAAATGTAGAGTCCCTGTGGGTGGAGATAAGGGGAGGGGGAAAAAATAATAAATTACTGTTAGGGGGTTTGTTATAAATCTCCAAAAATGAAGGAAGCAATGGAGAAAATCCTCGTAAAGCAAACAGATTTTTGACAACTATGAGAGACAATTACCTTTCACAACTGGTTCAGGACCCAACAAGAAGGGGGGCACTGCTAGACCTAATATTACAGGGAACCTGTCACCCCGAAAATCGCGGGTGAGGTAAGCCCACCGGCATCAGGGGCTTATCTACAGCATTCTGTAATGCTGTAGATAAGCCCCCGATGTTACCTGAAAAAGGAGAAAAAGACGTTAAATTATACTCACCCAGGGGCGGTCCCGCTGCTGGTCCGGTCGGATGGGCGTCCCTGGTCCGCTGCGGCGTCTCCCATCTTCATTCCAAGACGTCCTCTTCTGATCTTCAGCCACGGCTCCGGCGCAGGCGTACTTTGTCTGCCCTGTTAAGGGCAGAGCAAGTACTGCAGTGCGCAGGCGCCGGGCCTCTCTGACCTTTCCGGCGCCTGCGCACTGCAGTACTTTGTTCTGCCCTTTTCTTGTCTTCACGATACGGCTCCGGCGCAGGCGTACTTTGTCTGCCCTGTTGAGGGCAGAGCAAAGTACTGCAGTGCGCAGGCGCCGGAAAGGTCAGAGGCCCGGCGCCTGCGCACTGCAGTACTTTGCTCTGCCCTCAACAGGGCAGACAAGGAACACCTGCGCCGGAGCCGCAGCATGAAGACAAGAGGACCTCATCTGATGAAGATGGGAGGCCCCGGACCGAGACATCCATCGAACCAGACCGCAGCAGGACCGCCCCTGGGTGAGTATAATCTAACCTCTTTTTCTCATCTTTCAGGATACATCGGGGGCTCATCTACAGCATTCCAGAATGCTGTAGATAAGCACCTGATGCCGATGGGCTTAGCTCACCTTCGATTTTGGGGGTGACAGGTTTCTCTTTAATGGGCAGCCATGGTTTTTGAGTAGAGAGTTATGCAGAACACATGTTGGCATTTTAACAGCTTTTACAGAGTACGCCATTGCGTAGTTGCCTCCTGCTGGTATCTTATTTTGCCAGAAGAGGTGGCTCAGAGGATTGGACCGACCCTGGGAACCAGAGGGGATTTAAACACTTCTTCATGACAGACATATTGATAGAGAATTAGGGGGTAAAAATGTTTGCAGGAGTGGGAACAGAGGATGACGCCCATCATATAACCAAGCACAACTGTATATTGTAGACACACAGCTTTTACATAACAGGTAATATTTCAGTACAATTATTGAACAAGTCCTGTTGAAGAGCATTATACATTTATACATTTCTGGCACTCATGTCTTTCTATAAAGTGATATACGGTACTTATATTATACAATCCTGTTAATACTTTGGATCACGAATGAAATAATCCTTAGCAACCAACGTGTTTGGGCTGCCCGTAATGCCAGGCTGGGATACCTGGTATGCAGTGTTTACTCTGCTCGGCTCTGCATTATCTCCCGCTGGCAGGAGGCCGGAATATTTGGAAACACCTACACCCTGGTAGCTTACTATTAGTGCCTTTTAGAGGTGGAATACTTTTTATCTATAAACATTTTTCAGATAGCACAGACTATATACTATGACTATAGGTCACAAACCATTCTTGACAGACGGTAAATAGCTTATAATCGAGGAACGCTGTTGTGTACAACCATCACAGTCACATTTTTGTGCGTGTTAACCCCTTCCCGACCTGTGACACAGCGTATGCGTCATGAAAGTCGGTGCCAATCCGACCTGTGACGCATATGCTGTGTCACAGAAAGATCGCGTCCCTGCAGATCGGGTGAAAGGGTTAACTCCCATTTCACCCGATCTGCAGGGACAGGGGGAGTGGTAGTTTAGCCCAGGGGGGGTGGCTTCACCCCCTCGTGGCTACGATCGCTCTGATTGGCTGTTGAAAGTGAAACTGCCAATCAGAGCGATTTGTAATATTTCACCTAAAAAAATGGTGAAATATTACAATCCAGCCATGGCCGATGCTGCAATATCATCGGCCATGGCTGGAAATACTAATGTGCCCCCACCCCACCCCTCCGATCGCCCCCCCAGCCCCCCGATCTGTGGCCCGCTCCCCTCCGTCCTGTGCTCCGCTCCCCCGTCCTCCTGTCCGCTCCCCCGTGCTCCAATCACACCCCCCCGTGCTCCAATCAAACCCCCCCGCGCTCCGATCCCCCCCCGTGCTCCGAACCACCCCCCCTGCACACCGATCCCCCCCCCCTGCACACCGATCCACCCGCCCGCACACCGATCACTCTCCCCCATGCTCCGATCCCTCCCCCCCCGTGCTCCGACGCCCCCCCGTGCCCTGATCTCCCCCCCCTGTGCCCTGATCTCCCCCCCTTATACTTACCGATCCTGGCGGGGTCCGTCAGTCTTCTTCCCCGAGCGCCGCCATGTTCCAAAATGGCGGGCGCATGCGCAGTGCGCCCGCCGAATCTGCCGGCCGGCAGATTCGTTCCAATGTGAATTTTGATCACTGTGATATAATCTATCACAGTGGTCAAAATAAAAAAACAGTAAATGACCCCCCCCATTTGTCCCCCATAGATAGGGACAATAATAAAATAAAGAATTTTTTTTTTTTTTCACTAAGGTTGGAGTTAGAACTAGGGTTAGGGTTAGGGGTAGGGTTAGGGGTAGGGTTAGGGTTAGGGTTAGGGTTAGGGGTAGGGTTAGGGGTAGGGGTAGGGGTAGGGGTAGGGGTAGGGTTAGGGGTAGGGGTAGGGGTAGGGTTAGGGTTAGGGTTAGGGTTTCGGTATGTGCACACGTATTCTGGTCCTCTGCGGATTTTTCTGCAGCGGATTTGATAAATCCGCAGTGCTAAACCGCTGCGGATTTATGGCAGATTTACCGCGGTTTTTCTGCGCATTTCACTGCGGTTTTACAACTGCGATTTTCTATTGGAGCAGTTGTAAAACCGCTGTGGAATCCGCAGAAAGAAGTGACATGCTGCGGAATGTAAACCGCTGCGTTTCCGTGCAGTTTTTCCGCAGCATGTGTACAGCGATTTTTGTTTCCCATAGGTTTACATTGAAATGTAAACTCATGGGAAACTGCTGCGGATCCGCAGCGTTTTCCAAAGCGTGTGCACATACCTTTAGAATTAGGCTATGTGCACACGGTGCGGATTTGGCTGCGGATCCGCAGCGGATTGTTCCATCAGGTTTACAGTACCATGTAAACCTATGGAAAACCAAATCCGCTGTGCCCATGGTGCGGAAAATACCGCACGGAAACGCTGCGTTGTATTTTCCGCAGCATGTCAATTCTTTGTGCGGATTCCGCAGCGTTTTACACCTATTCCTCAATAGGAATCCGCAGGTGAAATCCGCAGGTAAAACGCAGTGCCTTTTACCCGCGGATTTTTCAAAAATGGTGCGGAAAAATCTCACACGAATCCGCAACGTGGGTACATAGCCTTAGGGTTAGGGTTGGGTTGGAATTAGGGTTGTGGTTAGGGTTAGGGGTGTGTTGGGGTTAGGGTTGTGGTTAGGGGTGTGTTGCGGTTAGGGTTGTGGTTAGGGTTACGGCTACAGTTGGGATAAGGGTTAGGGGTGTGTTGGCGTAAGAATTGAGGGGTTTCCACTGTTTAGGCACATCAGGGGGTCTCCAAACGCAACATGGCGCCACCATTGATTCCAGCCAATCTTTTATTCAAAAAGTCAAATGGTGCTCCTTCCCTTCCGAGCCCCGACGTGTGCCCAAACAGTGGTTTACCCCCACATATGGGGTATCAGTGTACTCAGGACAAACTGGGCAACAATTACTGGGGTCCAATTTCTCCTGTTACCCTTGAGAAAATAAAAAATTGCTTGCTAAAACATCATTTTTGAGGAAAGTAAAATGATTTTTTATTTTCACGGCTCTGCGTTGTAAACGTCTGTGAAGCACTTGGGGGTTCAAAGTGCTCACCACATATCTAGATAAGTTCCTTGGGGGGTCTAGTTTCCAAAATGGGGTCACTTGTGGGGGGTTTCTACTGTTTAGGCACACCAGGGGCTCTGCAAACGCAACGTGACGCCCGCAGACCATTCCATCAAAGTCTGCATTTCAAAACGTCACTACTTGACTTCCGAGCCCCGACATGTGCCCAAACAGTGGTTTACCCCCACATATGGGGTATCAGCGTACTCAGGACAAACTGGGCAACAATTACTGGGGTCCAATTTCTCCTGTTACCCTTGAGAAAATAAAAAATTGCTTGCTAAAACATCATTTTTGAGGAAAGAAAAATGATTTTTTATTTTCACGGCTCTGCGTTGTAAACGTCTGTGAAGCACTTGGGGGTTCAAAGTGCTCACCACATATCTAGATAAGTTCCTTGGGGGGTCTAGTTTCCAAAATGGGGTCACTTGTGGGGGGTTTCTACTGTTTAGGCACACCAGGGGCTCTGCAAACGCAACGTGACGCCCGCAGACCATTCCATCAAAGTCTGCATTTCAAAAGTCACTACTTCCCTTCTGAGCCCCGACGTGTGCCCAAACAGTGGTTTACCCCCACATATGGGGTATCAGCGTACTCAGGAGAAACTGGACAACAACTTTTGGGGTCCAATTTCTCCTGTAACCCTTGGGAAAATAAAAAATTCTGGGCTAAAAAATTATTTTTGAGGAAAGAAAACGTATTTATTATTTTCACTGCTCTGTGTTATAAACTTCTGTGAAGCACTTGGGGGTTCAAAGTGCTCACCTCACATCTAGATAAGTTCCTTTCGGGGTCTAGTTTCTAAAATGGGGTCACTTTTGGGGGGTTTCTACTGTTTAGCCACATCAGGGGCTCTGCAAACGCAACGTAACGCCCGCAGAGCATTCCATCAAAGTCTGCATTTCAAAATGTCACTACTTGACTTCCGAGCCCCGACATGTGCCCAAACTGTGGTTTACCCCCACATATGGGGTATCAGCGTACTCAGGAGAAACTGTACAACAACTTTTGGGGTCAAATTTCTCCTGTTACCCTTGGGAAAATAATAAATTGCAGGCTAAAAGATCATTTTAGAGAAAATAAAATTTTTATTTTATTTTCATGGCTCTGCGTTATAAACTTCTGTGAAGCACTTGGAAGTTCAAAGTCCTCACCACACATCTAGATTAGTTCCTTTGGGGGTCTAGTTTCCAAAATGGGGTCATATGTGGGGGATCTCCAATGTTTAGGCACACAGGGGCTCTCCAAACGTGACATGGTGTCCGCTAATGATTGGAGCTAATTTTCCATTTAAAAAGCCAATTGGCGTGCCTTCCCTTCCGAGCCCTGCCGTGCGCCCAAACAGTGGTTTACCCCCACATATGGGGTATCAGCGTACTCAGGACAAACTGGACAACAACATTTGCGGTCCAATTTCTCCTATTACCCTTGGCAAAATAGGAAATTCCAGGCTAAAAATCATTTTTGAGGAAAGAAAAATTATTTTTTATTTTCATGGCTCTGCATTATAAACTTCTGTGAAGCACCTGGGGGTTTAAAGTGCTCAATATGCATCTAGATAAGTTCCTTGGGGGGTCTAGTTTCCAAAATGGGGTCACTTGTGGGGGAGCTCCAATGCATAGGCACACAGGGGCTCTCTAAACGCGACATGGTGTCCGCTAACAATTGGAGCTAATTTTCCATTCAAAAAGTCAAATGGCGCGCCTTCCCTTCCGAGCCCTGCCGTGTGCCCAAACAGTGGTTTACCCCCACATATGAGGTATCGGCGTACTCGGGAGAAATTGCCCAACAAATTTTAGGATTCATTTTATCCTATTGCCCATGTGAAAATGAAAAACTGAGGCGAAAAGAATTTTTTTGTGAAAAAAAAAAGTACTTTTTCATTTTTACAGATCAATTTGTGAAGCACCTGAGGGTTTAAAGTGCTCAATATGCATCTAGATAAGTTCCTTGGGGGGTCTAGTTTCCAAAATGGGGTCATTTGTGGGGGAGCTCCAATGTTTAGGCACACGGGGGCTCTCCAAACACGACATGGTGTCCGCTAACGATGGAGATAATTTTTCATTCAAAGAGTCAAATGGCGCTCCTTCCCTTCCGAACCTTACCATGTGCCCAAACAGTGGTTTACCTCCACATGTGAGGTATCGGTGTACTCATGAGAAATTGCCCAACAAATTTTAGGATCCATTTTATCCTGTTGCCCATGTGAAAATGAAAAAAATTGAGGCTAAAAGAATTTTTTTGTGAAAAAAAAGTACTTTTTCATTTTTACGGATCAATTTGTGAAGCCCCCGGGGGTTCAAAGTTCTCACTATGCATCTAGATAAGTTCCTTGGGGCGTCTAGTTTCCAAAATGGGGTCACGTGTGGGGGAGCTCCAATTTTTAGGCACACGGGGGCTCTCCAAACGTGACATGGTGTCCGCTAAAGAGTGGAGCCAATTTTTCATTCAAAAAGTCAAATTGCGCTCCTTCCCTTCCAAGCCCTGCCGTGCGCCCAAACATTGGTTTACCCCCACATATGAGGTATCAGCGTACTCAGGACAAATTGGACAACAACTTTCGTGGTTCAGTTTCTCCTTGTACCATTGGGAAAATAAAAAAAATGTTGCTAAAAGATAATTTTTGTGACTAAAAAGTTAAATGTTCATTTTTTCCTTCCATGTTGCTTCTGCTGCTGTGAAGCACCTGAAGGGTTAAAAAACTTCTTGAATGTGGTTTTGAGCACCTTGAGGGGTGCATTTTTTAGAATGGTGTCACTTTTGGGTATTTTCATCCATATAGACCCCTCAAACTGACTTCAAATGTGAGGTGGTCCCTAAAAAAAATGGTTTTGTAAATTTCGTTGTAAAAATGAGAAATCGCTGGTCAAATTTTAACTCTTATAACTTCCTAGCAAAAAAAAATGTTGTTTCCAAAATTGTGCTGGTGTAAAGTATACATGTGGGAAATGTTATTTATTAACTATTTTGTGTCACATAACTCTCTGGTTTAACAGAATAAAAATTCAAAATGTGAAAATTGCGAAATTTTCAAAATTTTCGCCAAATTTCCGTTTTTATCACAAATAAACGCAGAATTTATTGACCTAAATTTACCACTAACATGAAGCCCAATATGTCACGAAAAAACAATCTCAGAACCGCTAGGATCCGTTGAAGCGTTCCTGAGTTATTACCTCATAAAGGGACACTGGTCAGAATTGCAAAAAACGGCCAGGTCATTAAGGTCAAAATAGGCTGGGTCATGAAGGGGTTAAACTGGATGCCCCAACTTTTAGCCATCTGTAAGATACCCCATTTATTAGCGGTATACCTGCCCAACCGGAGTCCATCACTAGGCTATGTTCACACGTTCAGTATTTGATCAGTATTTTACATCAGTATTTGTAAGCCAAAACCAGGAGAGGAATAATCCTAAGAAAAAGTAGATTAGAAACACGTCACCACTTCTGCATTCATCACCCACTCCTGGTTTTGGCTTACAAATACTGAGGTAAAATACTGACCAAATACTGCTAGTGTGACCTAATGGTCACTAAAGTAATCACAGTGCTGGTTAGAGTACTGACATACCTTTCTGGCAGCATAAAGAAAAATGCTCCAAAGGCGGTCCCAATCCCGCATGTGCCCCAGCCCTACTCCGGAAAATCCTGTCCATCACCTCCCTCCTTGGCCTAGACTAAAGTCTTTTCAGTTCCACCAGTTCGTTATTGGCAACAAAATGGGCACGTGAATGTCTGATTTGGATTACTAGATATGCAATAAGCAAGCGTGCAAGATTTTGGAACCAATGACATCGGCTATAAAGCTGATAACACACTTCCTTTTAATAATACACAAAGACCATGTTTTAGGGTATGTGCACACGTCAGGTTTTTTTCCTGACAAAATCCGGAGAAATATGCCAGAAAATCGCGTTTTTTTCCGTGCGTTTTTCTCGCGCTTTTTGCGCGGATTTTTTGCGTTTTTTTTTTTTTCCCTGAATGCATGAAATCCGCAGAAAATCCGCAAAAAGAATGAGCATGGCCATTCTTTTTGCGGATTGCGTTTTTTTTGCGGAAAAAAACGCATACATCTGCACAAAAAATGCGGAATGCATTCTAAATGATAGGATGCATAATTTGAGCGTTTTTTATGTGGATTTATAGCGTTTTTATCGGGAAAATCCGCAAAAAAAAACGCGAAAAATCCGGACGTGTGCACATACCCTCAAAGGGAACCAGTAAGCACGATTGTGCACAATAATCTACAGTGTCAGGTCGGCACTGTTATACTGATTAAAATAATACCTTGGTTGATGAAATCCGTCTTGTGGTTGTTGTTTAATCTTTACTTTCAGGTATCAGTTAATGAGATTCTTGTGCTTCAGAGCGAACTGTGGGGGGCTTAATGTGGTATTCATCTGTATGGCATCTGACAGGTCACTGATCCCTCAGAGCCCTCCCCCCTAGTTTACATAATGAATATTATATTTTTTTGGGGGGAGGGAGGGGGGAACCCTTCTGCAGGTTGGCGCCGGCCATGGCACCCGCGCTGCAGCATAATTGCATGTGTACTATAATAACAGATGCGGTTGAGATTATCCTGATAGTTAAGAAAAACTAAAAATCCATTTGAAAATGGTGCCCGCCGTGCCTGCGCAGTAGCAGCTATTGGTGTATATAGAGTTGATCCGATTACTGCTATTACGCATACACCGGCGGCTCCATCTTGCTAGAGAAAAAAAATTCCTCTTCCAAGATGGCGCCGCTCATGCCTGTGCAATAGAAGCTATTGGTGATCGCCCCGGGACACAAGCAGATCATTAACTCAAATCTGAAAATGAAGATTAAACAACAACCACAAGACGGATTTCATCATCCAAGGTATCATTTTAATCAGTATAACGGTGCCGACCTGCTGACAGGTTCATTTAACCACACACAATCTTTGATACTTCACACTGCTTTAGAAGTAGCTAAACATCCAATAAACATGTAATTCCATAATAATTAGTCTTTATGAATTATGCAAACATTGGGATCAGAGTGAAGAAAAACAAAAGGTCTAAGATCTAATTCAGCAATTTACATTGGTTCAAGTGCAACATTTTCTACACTCAAACAAAATCCAAACCTAATTCTCATTATCAACTGTGGAATGGCAAATTGAGGCAAAAAATACCATTCCGTGTCCTTAGTCTAAGACCAGTTTTTCCAACAATACCAGTCTATAAATGTGCACCAGTAACCTCAGGGTAAAATCAAATGTAAGGCGGTAATATGACATTGAACACTGCAAGAATAAGCAATAGCGTCCCCTCTATCGTGACCTCACAACTGCACAATCAGGGACTTCAATCAGAAACAAATGTAGCATTTCAATAAAATTCTTTATAATATTTAATTAGATTTCTTATTGTAAGACTACTACTGACAAATATCCATATGTACACAATATATGGCTCACAGTAGGACAACTAATGGAGCAGTCAAATGCCTCCTCAGTAAGGCTAGGTTCACATTGCGTTAGTGCAGTCCGTTCAACGCATACGCTAACTGACTGCGCTAACACAAGTGCCAAAAAAGGATCGCGTTTATGCGATCACGCTAGCACAGATGCTCTATCTGTGCTAGCGATGACGGACCCAAAACGCTGCAGACTGCATCCGAGGGTCCGTCACAGAACTACGGCACATCACTAACGCATGCAGATTATGACATGCGTTAGTGATGCGCTACATAATGGCAGTCAATGGGTGGGCTAACAGATCCGTTACATAGCGTTAGTGCCGCTATGTCACGGATGCCGTCAGCGGACTGCACTTACCCAGCCTTAGACTGCGTTCACACATCTGAGGGTCACAGTTTGAATGCGATGTCCCAACTACGAGAGCATTTGTGACATCAAATAGTGATGTTGGAAGAGAGAGTCTGGCTAGCAATCATACACTTTATTGTTGTTCTCGATGCTGGGAAATGCAGGCAGATAGATATCCATCACGCGATAACATCAGTAAAGTGTCTTGATTGGCTCTAAATTTATTCTGCAGCAGGATGACCCCAAACATACAGCCAATGTCATTAAGAACTATTGTCAGCGTAAAGGAGTCCCGGAATTGTTGTTAATTGATATGTATACATATAGTGGGGAAAATAATTATTTGATACCCTGCCGATGTTGCAAGTTTTCCCACCTACAAAGAATGGAGAGGTCTGTAATTTATTGTAGTTACACTTCAACTGTGACAGAATTTAAAAAAAAATCCCCCAAAGAAATCACATTGTATGATTTTTACATAATTAATTCGCAATTTATTGCATAAAATACATTTTTGATAAATTAGAAAAACAGAACTGAATACTTGGTACAGAAACCTTTGTTTGCAATTACAGAGATCAGACATTTCCTGTAGTTCTTGACCAAGCTTGCACACATTGCAGCAGGGATTTTGGCCCACTCTTCCAAACAGAACTTCTCCAGATCTTTCAAGTGTTGGGGCTGACGCTAGGCATTGAGTTTCAACTCCTTCCAAAGATTTTCTATCAGGTTCAAGTCTGGAGACTGGCTAGGTCACTGCAGGACCTTGAAATACTTCTTACTGGAACCACTCCTTAGTTGCCCTCCTGGCTGGGTGTTTTGGGTCACTTTCAAGCTGCAAGACCCAATCGTGACCCAATGCTCTTACTGAGGGAAGAAGGTTGTTGGTCAAAATCTCGCAATACATAACCCCATCCATCCTCCCTTCAATACGGTGCAGTCATCATGTAACCTTTACCGAAAAGCAGCCCCAAAGTATGAGGTTTCCCCACCATGCCTCACAGTTGGGATGGTGTTCTTTGAGTTGTAATAAGTCTTCTTCCTTCAAACACAGTGAGTGGAGCTGATGCCAAAAAGTTCTATTTTGGTCTCATTTGACCACATGACCTCCCGTGCCTCCTCTGAATCATCCAGATGGTCATTGGCAAACTTCAAATGGGCCTGAATATATGCTGGCATGAGCAGGGGAACCTTGTGAGCCCAGTAGGATTTTAATCCATGATGATGTAGTGTGTTACGGTAATGTTTGAGACTGTGGTCCCAGCTTTCTTCACGTCATTGACCAGGTCCTCCCATGTGCAGGGTGGGCCATTTATATGGATACATCTGTGTGGCCAATTTATAAAGTTGCATTAAAACATGGCCAACTTCAAAATGGCCGCCATGGTCACCACCCATCTGGATTATACTCGTCCAGGGGCGTTCCTGCTGCGGTCCGGTCCGATGGGCGTCGCGGTCCGGGGCCTCCCATCTTCATAGGATGACGTCCTCTTCTTGTCTTCACGCTGCGGCTCCGGCGTAGGCATACTTTGTCTGCCTTGTTTAGGGCAGAACAAAGTACTGCAGTGCGCAGGCGCCGGGTCTCTCTGACCTTTCCCGGCGCCTGTGCACTGCAGTATTTTGCTCTGCCCTCAACAGGGCAGACAAGGTACGCCGGAGCTGCAGCATGAGGACAAGAAGAGGACGTGATCATAAGAAGACAGGAGGCCCCGGACCGGACCGCAACGCCCACTGCAGCAGGAACGCCCTGGGTGAATATAATATAACCTCTTTTTCTCATCTTTCAGGTTACATCAGGGGCTTATCTACAGCATTACAGAATGCTGTAGATAAGCCCCTGATGCCGGTGGGCTTAGCTCAACTTCCATTTTGGGGGTGACAGGTTCCCTTTAAAGAGAAATTAACAGGTCAGTAAGAGCCAGAATTCTTGCTGGTTGGTAGGTGATCAAATACTTATTTTCATGAAATAAAATATTTAATTATGTAAAAATCATACAATGTGATTTTCTAGTTTTTATTTTTAGATTCTGTCTCTCACAGTTGAAGCATACCTATGATAAATATTATAGAGCTCTCCATTCTGTGTTGGTTGGGCAAACTTGCAAATTCGGCAGTGTATCAAATACTTATTTTCCTCAGTATGTATGTTTGCGTGTGTGTGTGCACACGCAGTATGTATACATACACACACATATATGTACGTATGTAATTGGTCAGAAATTTGTACACACCTGTTCATGCAATGGCTTTCCTTGTTCTTTTTGGAATGTGCACATTGTAGATTCAGACTTAACGCAGCAAAATCACAAGAGAACACATAGGGAAACTAGGTGGAAAGAAACATACATGAACCAAATCATAATATTTGTCAAACCTTAGATTCCTCTGATGACAGCTTTATACACCCTTGGCATTCTCTCAGGCAGATTCATCAGGTAGTCACCTGGAATGGCTTTTAATTAACCGGTATGCCTTGTCAAAAGTTAATTTGTGAAATAACAAGCCCTCAAAGTGTTTGGAAACATCAAGTAGAGGTAGTGTTGGTACACACTATGTACATACAATGCTGGGCCATACTCCACTATATTTACGCCAGAAAACTGCAAGAACCTCTCAATTACTTAAAGGAAAATGACCGTCCATAAATAGTGTAAGACATGAAGGTCAGTCAAACCAATGGTGTTGCTCAAAAGCACAAGTTGTCCCGCAAAAAACAAGCCCTCACATGGCCATATTGACAGAAAAATAAAAAATGTATAGCTCTGGGAAGAAGGGGAGCAAAAAATGAAAACGCAAAAACAGAAAATGACCCGGGAGTTAAGCACTTTGTGCTTATGAGCTAGCTTCACATCTATGGTTACCTGTAAACTCAGGCGCTGAATACTTTGTTGTGCACTTAATTTGTTAAATTTTGCACATATATTTATATATTTTATTATATGCACAGTCCACTTTGTGCTCATGAGCTGGCTACACATTTATTGCTGCCTATAATACAGGCCCTGTATATTTTTTCGTGCACTTCATTTGCCTAATTTTGCATTTATATATATATTCAGCACACATATTCATTTGCCTAATTTTGCACATTATATATATATATATATATATATATATATATATATATATATATATATATATATATATATATATATATATACACACACATACATACATACTGCACACGTTCACTCATTTTTATTGTTTATGTTACACATATATATCTATATATTTTTTCTCATCTTTCTCAATTTTTGCAGTATAGCACTCGGTTTTATATATATTTTTTATATATACATTTTTTACATCTTTTGTGTATCTCGTATCACTAATGCAGAGTGCCCCTATTTTTAGCCATTATATGGTAATTGTCCTCTAATTCTTTTTATACTGGTAATTGTCCTCTAATTCTAATTCTTTTTATACTTACCCTGCCTCCTAGGCGTCCGTTTAATCATTTTTGTATATTTTTCCTCCAGTTACAGGCACACTTCTGTTATTGCCCATTATATAATATATATATATATATATATATATATATATATATATATATATATATATATATATATATATATATATATATATATATATATATATATATATATATATATATTCTCAATAAAGGCACTTTATTATATTAAACCTTTTTGTCCTTATATTTTTGTTTTTTAATTTGGCTATCATATACTAATATTTTATCCATATACATACATGTATTGATTTCCATACATAGGGTTCCTTGTTGTACTAATATACTGAATGGTCTGCCATTCATTTACTAAGTAGTGGTCCCTTTTTCACGTATAGTTTAATTTTCACTTGGGCACAATTTTTGTTTTTATTATTTTTATTTTTAGCCCATTTGATTATTATTGTCTGCTACTTTCTCTCTATCGCCCCTCATTGTGTAGGCAGTATAGGTGAAGATGGGATTGTTTCACCATTTCTTGCATTATTGGTAGGAAGCCTGTGGTGTCAGACACTGCACACATCCTTCCAGGAACCTGAAAGAAGGAAAGCCTTTGTTTCAGAGTTCATTCTAAAAAGTCCCCTCAGTTGAAGCTTTCTCAATGTGTCAGACACAATGGAGAATGACTACCGCATCCCAGAGTTTACATTTCTGCTGCCCACCAGCCCAGCAAAATCACCAATCAGCAAAGAGATCAGAATACATAGAGCGAAGAGGTGTCCAAAGCATCATGTTTACTAGCATGCCTGCATGTTCTCACAGCTGGTACTGTGGGCCAAGTTACCATCCTAGGAGGGCAAAATCATCCCAGTTCTCAGCCTTTTTTTACCAGCTGATGGTGCCAAAGCTTTAGGTTAGTCTCGCGTAATCGTTTGGTTCTCTTGTTAGGTTAGGTCTCTTGAATGTCAGCTCTTCTTTTCCTTTCTGTGAAAGATGGAGCAAGCACTTCTGGCCTGAAAGAGCTACCATTACTAGAGACCTAGAAAGGAAGGCTATAACTAGGAATCTAGTACATACTGCTCGTCACAGCTAGTTACCATGATCATGGTGTATATAGAAAAGTAGGGGGTTTACTGTTAAAAAAAAAAAACAAGAAAAAGACACTTTGCCACGAAGGCCCATATGGCATTGTATTTAGGGCACATAGGTAGTAGTCCCACTTGGGAAACTTATGCCTCTACCATTTAGCACAGGGGTGGGCAATTAATTTTGACATGGGACCGCTTGAGAAATTTGGATGGTTTTAGAGGGCCGGACTAATATAATTAACTCATTTTTACCCAATACTGTAGTATACATATATATAATAAGGCCATCTGCATGGGGAATTACAGCTGGCGGGTTCCATGATACATATGATGGGCAATGCCCCATACAGACACTTGCGCCATATAGTGCAGCACAAACATTATGGCCCCATATTTTGCAGCACAAACATTATGGCCCCATATACTGCAGCACAAACATTATGGCCCCATATACTGCAGCACAAACATTATGGCCCCATATACTGCAGCACAAACATTATGGCCCCATATACAGCAGCACAAACATTATGGCCCCATATACAGCAGCACAAACATTATGGCCCCATATACAGCAGCACAAACATTATGGCCCCATATACTGCAGCACAAACATTATGGCCCCATATACTGCAGCAAAAACAGTATGGGCCCCACATACTGCAGCACAAACAGTATGGCCCCATATACAGCAGCACAAACAGTATGGGCCTCATATACAGCAGCACAAACAGTATGGGCCCCATATACAGCAGCACAAACAGTATGGGCCCCATATACAGCAGCACAAACAGTATGGCCCCATATAGTGCGGCACAAACAGTATGGCCCCATATAGTGCGGCACAAACAGTATGGGCCCCATATACAGCAGCACAAACAGTATGGGCCCCATATACAGCAGCACAAACAGTATGGGCCCCATATACAGCAGCACAAACAGTATGGGCCCCATATACAGCAGCACAAACAGTATGGGCCCCATATACAGCAGCACAAACAGTATGGGCCCCATACACAGCAGCACAAACAGTATGGGCCCTATATACAGCAGCACAAACAGTATGGCCCCATATAGTGCTGCACAAACAGTATGGCCCCCATATAGTGCTGCACAAACAGTATGGGTCCCATATACAGCAGCACAAACAGTATGGCCCCATATACAGCAGCACAAACAGTATGGCCCCATATAGTGCTGCACAAACAGTATGGGCCCCATATAGTGCTGCACAAACAGTATGGGCCCCATATACAGCAGCACAAACAGTATGGGCCCCATATACAGCAGCACAAACAGTATGGGCCCCATATACAGCAGCACAAACAGTATGGCCCCCATATAGTGCTGCACAAACAGTATGGCCCCCATATAGTGCTGCACAAATGTTATGGCCCCCATATAGTGCTGCACTGTCGGCTGCGCCCGGGGCCCCCTGGATACGCCACTGCTGAGACCACCGCTGATACTCACCCGAAGGACGGAGACCATCAGCCAGCAACTTTCTTCACCACAGCATCCTGCGCGGCGCTGGAGTGACGT